>NC_086373.1:0-300000 GCF_036588685.1 Mytilus trossulus | reverse complement strand
AGCATTTCGGTGTTGACATGAATATCAATTATATGGTCATTTTTATAAATTTTCTGTTTACAAAACTTTGAATTTTTCGAAATACTAAGGATTTTCTTACCCCAGGAGTAAATTACCGTAGCTGTATTTGGCACAACTTTTTGGAATTTTGGATCCTCAATGCTCTTCAACTTTGTATTTATTTGGCTTTTTAACTATTTTGATCTGAGCGTCACTGATGAGTCTTATGTAGACGAAACGCGCGTCTGGCGTATACAATTATAATCCTGGTACCTTTGATAACTATTTACACCACTGGGTCGATGCCACTGCTGGTGGACGTTTAGTCCCCGAGGGTATCACCAGCCCAGTAGTCAGCATTTCGGTGTTGACATGAATATCAATTATATGGTCATTTTTATAAATTTTCTGTTTACAAAACTTTGAATTTTTCGAAATACTAAGGATTTTCTTACCCCAGGAGTAGATTACCTTAGCCGTATTTGGCACAACTTTTTGGAATTTTGGATCCTCAATGCTCTTCAACTTTGTATTTATTTGGCGTTTTAACTATTTTGATCTGAGCGTCACTGATGAGTCTTATGTAGACGAAACGCGCGTCTGGCGTATAAAATTATAATCCTGGTACCTTTAATAACTATTTACACCACTGGGTCGATGCCACTGCTGGTGGACGTTTCGTCCCTAAGGGTATCACCAGCCCAGTAGTCAACATTTCGGTGTTGACATGAATATCAATTATATGGTCATTTTTATAAATTTTCTGTTTACAAAACTTTGAATTTTTCGAAATACTAAGGATTTTCTTACCCCAGGAGTAGATTACCTTAGCCGTATTTGGCACAACTTTTTGGAATTTTGGATCCTCAATGCTCTTCAACTTTGTATTTATTTGGCTTTTTAACTATTTTGATCTGAGCGTCACTGATGAGTCTTATGTAGACGAAACGCGCGTCTGGCGTATAAAATTATAATCATGGTACCTTTGATAACTATTTACACCACTGGGTCGATGCCACTGCTGGTGGATGATTCGTCCCCGAGGGTATCACCAGCCCAGTAGTCAGCATTTCGGTGTTGACATGAATATCAATTATATGGTCATTTTTTATAAATTTTCTGTTTACAAAACTTTGAATTTTTCGAAATACTAAGGATTTTCTTACCCCAGGAGTAGATTACCTTAGCCGTATTTGGCACAACTTTTTGGAATTTTGGATCCTCAATGCTCTTCAACTTTGTATTTATTTTGCTTTATAACTATTTTGATCTGAGCGTCACTGATGAGTCTTATGTAGACGAAACGCGCGTCTGGCGTATAAAATTATAATCCTGGTACCTTTGATAACTATTTACACCACTGGGTCGATGCCACTGCTGGTGGACGTTTCGTCCCCGAGGGTATCACCAGCCCAGTAGTCAGCATTTCGGTGTTGACATGAATATCAATTATATGGTCATTTTTATAAATTTTCTGTTTACAAAACTTTGAATTTTTCGAAATACTAAGGATTTTCTTACCCCAGGAGTAGATTACCTTAGCCGTATTTGGCACAACGTTTTGGAATTTTGGATCCTCAATGCTCTTCAACTTTGTATTTATTTTGCTTTTTAACTATTTTGATCTGAGCGTCACTGATGAGTCTTATGTAGACGAAACGCGCGTCTGGCGTATAAAATTATAATCCTGGTACCTTTCATAACTATTTACACCACTGGGTCGATGCCACTGCTGGTGGACGTTTCGTCCCCGAGGGTATCACCAGCCCAGTAGTCAGCATTTCGGTGTTGACATGAATATCAATTATATGGTCATTTTTATAAATTTTCTGTTTACAAAACTTTGAATTTTTCGAAATACTAAGGATTTTCTTACCCCAGGAGTAGATTACCTTAGCCGTATTTGGCACAACTTTTTGGAATTTTGGATCCTCAATGCTCTTCAACTTTGTATTTATTTGGCTTTTTAACTATTTTGATCTGAGCGTCACTGATGAGTCTTATGTAGACGAAACGCGCGTCTGGCGTATAAAATTATAATCCTGGTACCTTTGATAACTATTCACACCACTGGGTCGATGTCACTGCTGGTGGACGTTTAGTCCCCGAGGGTATCACCAGCCCAGTAGTCAGCATTTCGGTGTTGACATGAATATCAATTATATGGTCATTTTTATAAATTTTCTGTTTACAAAACTTTGAATTTTTCGAAATACTAAGGATTTTCTTACCCCAGGAGTAGATTACCTTAGCCGTATTTGGCACAACTTTTTGGAATTTTGGATCCTCAATGCTCTTCAACTTTGTATTTATTTGGCTTTTTAACTATTTTGATCTGAGCGTCACTGATGAGTCTTATGTAGACGAAACGCGCGTCTGGCGTATAAAATTATAATCCTGGTACCTTTGATAACTATTTACACCACTGGGTCGATGCCACTGCTGGTGGACGTTTCGTCCCCGAGGGTATCACCAGCCCAGTAGTCAGCATTTCGGTGTTGACATGAATATCAATTATATGGTCATTTTTATAAATTTTCTGTTTACAAAACTTTGAATTTTTCGAAATACTAAGGATTTTCTTACCCCAGGAGTAGATTACCTTAGCCGTATTTGGCACAACGTTTTGGAATTTTGGATCCTCAATGCTCTTCAACTTTGTTTTTATTTGGCTTTTTAACTATTTTGATCTGAGCGTCACTGATGAGTCTTATGTAGACGAAACGCGCGTCTGGCGTATAAAATTATAATCCTGGTACCTTTGATAACTATTTACACCACTGGGTCGATGCCACTGCTGGTGGACGTTTCGTCCCCGAGGGTATCACCAGCCCAGTAGTCAGCATTTCGGTGTTGACATGAATATCAATTATATGGTCATTTTTATAAATTTTCTGTTTACAAAACTTTGAATTTTTCGAAATACTAAGGATTTTCTTACCCCAGGAGTAGATTACCTTAGCCGTATTTGGCACAACTTTTTGGAATTTTGGATCCTCAATGCTCTTCAACTTTGTATTTATTTGGCTTTTTAACTATTTTGATCTGAGCGTCACTGATGAGTCTTATGAAGACGAAACGCGCGTCTGGCGTATAAAATTATAATCCTGGTACCTTTGATAACTATTTACACCACTGGGTCGATGCCACTGCTGGTGGACGTTTCGTCCCCGAGGGTATCACCAGCCCAGTAGTCAGCATTTCGGTGTTGACATGAATATCAATTATATGGTCATTTTTATAAATTTTCTGTTTACAAAACTTTGAATTTTTCGAAATACTAAGGATTTTCTTACCCCAGGAGTAGATTACCTTAGCCGTATTTGGCACAACGTTTTGGAATTTTGGATCCTCAATGCTCTTCAACTTTGTATTTATTTGGCTTTTTAACTATTTTGATCTGAGCGTCACTGATGAGTCTTATGTAGACGAAACGCGCGTCTGGCGTATAAAATTATAATCCTGGTACCTTTGATAACTATTTACACCACTGGGTCGATGCCACTGCTGGTGGACGTTTCGTCCCCGAGGGTATCACCAGCCCAGTAGTCAGCATTTCGGTGTTGACATGAATATCAATTATATGGTCATTTTTATAAATTTTCTGTTTACAAAACTTTGAATTTTTCGAAATACTAAGGATTTTCTTACCCCAGGAGTAGATTACCGTAGCTGTATTTGGCACAACTTTTTGGAATTTTGAATCCTCAATGCTCTTCAACTTTGTATTTATTTGGCTTTTTAACTATTTTGATCTGAGCGTCACTGATGAGTCTTATGTAGACGAAACGCGCGTCTGGCGTATACAATTATAATCCTGGTACCTTTGATAACTATTTACACCACTGGGTCGATGCCACTGCTGGTGGACGTTTAGTCCCCGAGGGTATCACCAGCCCAGTAGTCAGCATTTCGGTGTTGACATGAATATCAATTATATGGTCATTTTTATAAATTTTCTGTTTACAAAACTTTGAATTTTTCGAAATACTAAGGATTTTCTTACCCCAGGAGTAGATTACCTTAGCCGTATTTGGCACAACTTTTTGGAATTTTGGATCCTCAATGCTCTTCAACTTTGTATTTATTTGGCGTTTTAACTATTTTGATCTGAGCGTCACTGATGAGTCTTATGTAGACGAAACGCGCGTCTGGCGTATAAAATTATAATCCTGGTACCTTTAATAACTATTTACACCACTGGGTCGATACCACTGCTGGTGGACGTTTCGTCCCTAAGGGTATCACCAGCCCAGTAGTCAACATTTCGGTGTTGACATGAATATCAATTATATGGTCATTTTTATAAATTTTCTGTTTACAAAACTTTGAATTTTTCGAAATACTAAGGATTTTCTTACCCCAGGAGTAGATTACCTTAGCCGTATTTGGCACAACTTTTTGGAATTTTGGATCCTCAATGCTCTTCAACTTTGTATTTATTTGGCTTTTTAACTATTTTGATCTGAGCGTCACTGATGAGTCTTATGTAGACGAAACGCGCGTCTGGCGTATAAAATTATAATCCTGGTACCTTTGATAACTATTTACACCACTGGGTCGATGCCACTGCTGGTGGATGATTCGTCCCCGAGGGTATCACCAGCCCAGTAGTCAGCATTTCGGTGTTGACATGAATATCAATTATATGGTCATTTTTTATAAATTTTCTGTTTACAAAACTTTGAATTTTTCGAAATACTAAGGATTTTCTTACCCCAGGAGTAGATTACCTTAGCCGTATTTGGCACAACTTTTTGGAATTTTGGATCCTCAATGCTCTTCAACTTTGTATTTATTTGGCTTTATAACTATTTTGATCTGAGCGTCACTGATGAGTCTTATGTAGACGAAACGCGCGTCTGGCGTATAAAATTATAATCCTGGTACCTTTGATAACTATTTACACCACTGGGTCGATGCCACTGCTGGTGGACGTTTCGTCCCCGAGGGTATCACCAGCCCAGTAGTCAGCATTTCGGTGTTGACATGAATATCAATTATATGGTCATTTTTATAAATTTTCTGTTTACAAAACTTTGAATTTTTCGAAATACTAAGGATTTTCTTACCCCAGGAGTAGATTACCTTAGCCGTATTTGGCACAACGTTTTGGAATTTTGGATCCTCAATGCTCTTCAACTTTGTATTTATTTTGCTTTTTAACTATTTTGATCTGAGCGTCACTGATGAGTCTTATGTAGACGAAACGCGCGTCTGGCGTATAAAATTATAATCCTGGTACCTTTCATAACTATTTACACCACTGGGTCGATGCCACTGCTGGTGGACGTTTCGTCCCCGAGGGTATCACCAGCCCAGTAGTCAGCATTTCGGTGTTGACATGAATATCAATTATATGGTCATTTTTATAAATTTTCTGTTTACAAAACTTTGAATTTTTCGAAATACTAAGGATTTTCTTACCCCAGGAGTAGATTACCTTAGCCGTATTTGGCACAACTTTTTGGAATTTTGGATCCTCAATGCTCTTCAACTTTGTATTTATTTTGCTTTTTAACTATTTTGATCTGAGCGTCACTGATGAGTCTTATGTAGACGAAACGCGCGTCTGGCGTATAAAATTATAATCCTGGTACCTTTGATAACTATTTACACCACTGGGTCGATGCCACTGCTGGTGGACGTTTCGTCCCCGAGGGTATCACCAGCCCAGTAGTCAGCATTTCGGTGTTGACATGAATATCAATTATATGGTCATTTTTATAAATTTTCTGTTTACAAAACTTTGAATTTTTCGAAATACTAAGGATTTTCTTACCCCAGGAGTAGATTACCTTAGCCGTATTTGGCACAACTTTTTGGAATTTTGGATCCTCAATGCTCTTCAACTTTGTATTTATTTGGCTTTTTAACTATTTTGATCTGAGCGTCACTGATGAGTCTTATGTAGACGAAACGCGCGTCTGGCGTATAAAATTATAATCCTGGTACCTTTGATAACTATTCACACCACTGGGTCGATGTCACTGCTGGTGGACGTTTAGTCCCCGAGGGTATCACCAGCCCAGTAGTCAGCATTTCGGTGTTGACATGAATATCAATTATATGGTCATTTTTATAAATTTTCTGTTTACAAAACTTTGAATTTTTCGAAATACTAAGGATTTTCTTACCCCAGGAGTAGATTACCTTAGCCGTATTTGGCACAACTTTTTGGAATTTTGGATCCTCAATGCTCTTCAACTTTGTATTTATTTGGCTTTTTAACTATTTTGATCTGAGCGTCACTGATGAGTCTTATGTAGACGAAACGCGCGTCTGGCGTATAAAATTATAATCCTGGTACCTTTGATAACTATTCACACCACTGGGTCGATGTCACTGCTGGTGGACGTTTAGTCCCCGAGGGTATCACCAGCCCAGTAGTCAGCATTTCGGTGTTGACATGAATATCAATTATATGGTCATTTTTATAAATTTTCTGTTTACAAAACTTTGAATTTTTCGAAATACTAAGGATTTTCTTACCCCAGGAGTAGATTACCTTAGCCGTATTTGGCACAACTTTTTGGAATTTTGGATCCTCAATGCTCTTCAACTTTGTATTTATTTGGCTTTTTAACTATTTTGATCTGAGCGTCACTGATGAGTCTTATGTAGACGAAACGCGCGTCTAACGTATAAAATTATAATCCTGGTACCTTTGATAACTATTTACACCACTGGGTCGATGCCACTGCTGGTGGACGATTCGTCCCCGAGGGTATCACCAGCCCAGTAGTCAGCATTTCGGTGTTGACATGAATATCAATTATATGGTCATTTTTATAAATTTTCTGTTTACAAAACTTTGAATTTTTCGAAATACTAAGGATTTTCTTACCCCAGGAGTAGATTACCTTAGCCGTATTTGGCACAACTTTTTGGAATTTTGGATCCTCAATGCTCTTCAACTTTGTATTTATTTGGCTTTTTAACTATTTTGATCTGAGCGTCACTGATGAGTCTTATGTAGACGAAACGCGCGTCTGGCGTATAAAATTATAATCCTGGTACCTTTGATAACTATTTACACCACTGGGTCGATGCCACTGCTGGTGGACGTTTCGTCCCCGAGGGTATCACCAGCCCAGTAGTCAGCATTTCGGTGTTGACATGAATATCAATTATATGGTCATTTTTATAAATTTTCTGTTTACAAAACTTTGAATTTTTCGAAATACTAAGGATTTTCTTACCCCAGGAGTAGATTACCTTAGCCGTATTTGGCACAACGTTTTGGAATTTTGGATCCTCAATGCTCTTCAACTTTGTATTTATTTGGCTTTTTAACTATTTTGATCTGAGCGTCACTGATGAGTCTTATGTAGACGAAACGCGCGTCTGGCGTATAAAATTATAATCCTGGTACCTTTGATAACTATTTACACCACTGGGTCGATGCCACTGCTGGTGGACGTTTCGTCCCCGAGGGTATCACCAGCCCAGTAGTCAGCATTTCGGTGTTGACATGAATATCAATTATATGGTCATTTTTATAAATTTTCTGTTTACAAAACTTTGAATTTTTCGAAATACTAAGGATTTTCTTACCCCAGGAGTAGATTACCGTAGCTGTATTTGGCACAACTTTTTGGAATTTTGGATCCTCAATGCTCTTCAACTTTGTATTTATTTGGCTTTTTAACTATTTTGATCTGAGCGTCACTGATGAGTCTTATGTAGACGAAACGCGCGTCTGGCGTATACAATTATAATCCTGGTACCTTTGATAACTATTTACACCACTGGGTCGATGCCACTGCTGGTGGACGTTTAGTCCCCGAGGGTATCACCAGCCCAGTAGTCAGCATTTCGGTGTTGACATGAATATCAATTATATGGTCATTTTTATAAATTTTCTGTTTACAAAACTTTGAATTTTTCGAAATACTAAGGATTTTCTTACCCCAGGAGTAGATTACCTTAGCCGTATTTGGCACAACTTTTTGGAATTTTGGATCCTCAATGCTCTTCAACTTTGTATTTATTTGGCGTTTTAACTATTTTGATCTGAGCGTCACTGATGAGTCTTATGTAGACGAAACGCGCGTCTGGCGTATAAAATTATAATCCTGGTACCTTTAATAACTATTTACACCACTGGGTCGATGCCACTGCTGGTGGACGTTTCGTCCCTAAGGGTATCACCAGCCCAGTAGTCAACATTTCGGTGTTGACATGAATATCAATTATATGGTCATTTTTATAAATTTTCTGTTTACAAAACTTTGAATTTTTCGAAATACTAAGGATTTTCTTACCCCAGGAGTAGATTACCTTAGCCGTATTTGGCACAACTTTTTGGAATTTTGGATCCTCAATGCTCTTCAACTTTGTATTTATTTGGCTTTTTAACTATTTTGATCTGAGCGTCACTGATGAGTCTTATGTAGACGAAACGCGCGTCTGGCGTATAAAATTATAATCCTGGTACCTTTGATAACTATTTACACCACTGGGTCGATGCCACTGCTGGTGGACGTTTCGTCCCCGAGGGTATCACCAGCCCAGTAGTCAGCATTTCGGTGTTGACATGAATATCAATTATATGGTCATTTTTATAAATTTTCTGTTTACAAAACTTTGAATTTTTCGAAATACTAAGGATTTTCTTACCCCAGGAGTAGATTACCTTAGCCGTATTTGGCACAACTTTTTGGAATTTTGGATCCTCAATGCTCTTCAACTTTGTATTTATTTGGCTTTTTAACTATTTTGATCTGAGCGTCACTGATGAGTCTTATGTAGACGAAACGCGCGTCTGGCGTATAAAATTATAATCCTGGTACCTTTGATAACTATTCACACCACTGGGTCGATGTCACTGCTGGTGGACGTTTAGTCCCCGAGGGTATCACCAGCCCAGTAGTCAGCATTTCGGTGTTGACATGAATATCAATTATATGGTCATTTTTATAAATTTTCTGTTTACAAAACTTTGAATTTTTCGAAATACTAAGGATTTTCTTACCCCAGGAGTAGATTACCTTAGCCGTATTTGGCACAACTTTTTGGAATTTTGGATCCTCAATGCTCTTCAACTTTGTATTTATTTGGCTTTTTAACTATTTTGATCTGAGCGTCACTGATGAGTCTTATGTAGACGAAACGCGCGTCTGGCGTATAAAATTATAATCCTGGTACCTTTGATAACTATTCACACCACTGGGTCGATGTCACTGCTGGTGGACGTTTAGTCCCCGAGGGTATCACCAGCCCAGTAGTCAGCATTTCGGTGTTGACATGAATATCAATTATATGGTCATTTTTATAAATTTTCTGTTTACAAAACTTTGAATTTTTCGAAATACTAAGGATTTTCTTACCCCAGGAGTAGATTACCTTAGCCGTATTTGGCACAACTTTTTGGAATTTTGGATCCTCAATGCTCTTCAACTTTGTATTTATTTGGCTTTTTAACTATTTTGATCTGAGCGTCACTGATGAGTCTTATGTAGACGAAACGCGCGTCTAACGTATAAAATTATAATCCTGGTACCTTTGATAACTATTTACACCACTGGGTCGATGCCACTGCTGGTGGACGATTCGTCCCCGAGGGTATCACCAGCCCAGTAGTCAGCATTTCGGTGTTGACATGAATATCAATTATATGGTCATTTTTATAAATTTTCTGTTTACAAAACTTTGAATTTTTCGAAATACTAAGGATTTTCTTACCCCAGGAGTAGATTACCTTAGCCGTATTTGGCACAACTTTTTGGAATTTTGGATCCTCAATGCTCTTCAACTTTGTATTTATTTGGCTTTTTAACTATTTTGATCTGAGCGTCACTGATGAGTCTTATGTAGACGAAACGCGCGTCTGGCGTATAAAATTATAATCCTGGTACCTTTGATAACTATTTACACCACTGGGTCGATGCCACTGCTGGTGGACGTTTCGTCCCCGAGGGTATCACCAGCCCAGTAGTCAGCATTTCGGTGTTGACATGAATATCAATTATATGGTCATTTTTATAAATTTTCTGTTTACAAAACTTTGAATTTTTCGAAATACTAAGGATTTTCTTACCCCAGGAGTAGATTACCTTAGCCGTATTTGGCACAACGTTTTGGAATTTTGGATCCTCAATGCTCTTCAACTTTGTATTTATTTGGCTTTTTAACTATTTTGATCTGAGCGTCACTGATGAGTCTTATGTAGACGAAACGCGCGTCTGGCGTATAAAATTATAATCCTGGTACCTTTGATAACTATTTACACCACTGGGTCGATGCCACTGCTGGTGGACGTTTCGTCCCCGAGGGTATCACCAGCCCAGTAGTCAGCATTTCGGTGTTGACATGAATATCAATTATATGGTCATTTTTATAAATTTTCTGTTTACAAAACTTTGAATTTTTCGAAATACTAAGGATTTTCTTACCCCAGGAGTAGATTACCGTAGCTGTATTTGGCACAACTTTTTGGAATTTTGGATCCTCAATGCTCTTCAACTTTGTATTTATTTGGCTTTTTAACTATTTTGATCTGAGCGTCACTGATGAGTCTTATGTAGACGAAACGCGCGTCTGGCGTATACAATTATAATCCTGGTACCTTTGATAACTATTTACACCACTGGGTCGATGCCACTGCTGGTGGACGTTTAGTCCCCGAGGGTATCACCAGCCCAGTAGTCAGCATTTCGGTGTTGACATGAATATCAATTATATGGTCATTTTTATAAATTTTCTGTTTACAAAACTTTGAATTTTTCGAAATACTAAGGATTTTCTTACCCCAGGAGTAGATTACCTTAGCCGTATTTGGCACAACTTTTTGGAATTTTGGATCCTCAATGCTCTTCAACTTTGTATTTATTTGGCGTTTTAACTATTTTGATCTGAGCGTCACTGATGAGTCTTATGTAGACGAAACGCGCGTCTGGCGTATAAAATTATAATCCTGGTACCTTTAATAACTATTTACACCACTGGGTCGATGCCACTGCTGGTGGACGTTTCGTCCCTAAGGGTATCACCAGCCCAGTAGTCAACATTTCGGTGTTGACATGAATATCAATTATATGGTCATTTTTATAAATTTTCTGTTTACAAAACTTTGAATTTTTCGAAATACTAAGGATTTTCTTACCCCAGGAGTAGATTACCTTAGCCGTATTTGGCACAACTTTTTGGAATTTTGGATCCTCAATGCTCTTCAACTTTGTATTTATTTGGCTTTTTAACTATTTTGATCTGAGCGTCACTGATGAGTCTTATGTAGACGAAACGCGCGTCTGGCGTATAAAATTATAATCCTGGTACCTTTGATAACTATTTACACCACTGGGTCGATGCCACTGCTGGTGGATGATTCGTCCCCGAGGGTATCACCAGCCCAGTAGTCAGCATTTCGGTGTTGACATGAATATCAATTATATGGTCATTTTTTATAAATTTTCTGTTTACAAAACTTTGAATTTTTCGAAATACTAAGGATTTTCTTACCCCAGGAGTAGATTACCTTAGCCGTATTTGGCACAACTTTTTGGAATTTTGGATCCTCAATGCTCTTCAACTTTGTATTTATTTGGCTTTATAACTATTTTGATCTGAGCGTCACTGATGAGTCTTATGTAGACGAAACGCGCGTCTGGCGTATAAAATTATAATCCTGGTACCTTTGATAACTATTTACACCACTGGGTCGATGCCACTGCTGGTGGACGTTTCGTCCCCGAGGGTATCACCAGCCCAGTAGTCAGCATTTCGGTGTTGACATGAATATCAATTATATGGTCATTTTTATAAATTTTCTGTTTACAAAACTTTGAATTTTTCGAAATACTAAGGATTTTCTTACCCCAGGAGTAGATTACCTTAGCCGTATTTGGCACAACGTTTTGGAATTTTGGATCCTCAATGCTCTTCAACTTTGTATTTATTTTGCTTTTTAACTATTTTGATCTGAGCGTCACTGATGAGTCTTATGTAGACGAAACGCGCGTCTGGCGTATAAAATTATAATCCTGGTACCTTTCATAACTATTTACACCACTGGGTCGATGCCACTGCTGGTGGACGTTTCGTCCCCGAGGGTATCACCAGCCCAGTAGTCAGCATTTCGGTGTTGACATGAATATCAATTATATGGTCATTTTTATAAATTTTCTGTTTACAAAACTTTGAATTTTTCGAAATACTAAGGATTTTCTTACCCCAGGAGTAGATTACCTTAGCCGTATTTGGCACAACTTTTTGGAATTTTGGATCCTCAATGCTCTTCAACTTTGTATTTATTTTGCTTTTTAACTATTTTGATCTGAGCGTCACTGATGAGTCTTATGTAGACGAAACGCGCGTCTGGCGTATAAAATTATAATCCTGGTACCTTTGATAACTATTTACACCACTGGGTCGATGCCACTGCTGGTGGACGTTTCGTCCCCGAGGGTATCACCAGCCCAGTAGTCAGCATTTCGGTGTTGACATGAATATCAATTATATGGTCATTTTTATAAATTTTCTGTTTACAAAACTTTGAATTTTTCGAAATACTAAGGATTTTCTTACCCCAGGAGTAGATTACCTTAGCCGTATTTGGCACAACTTTTTGGAATTTTGGATCCTCAATGCTCTTCAACTTTGTATTTATTTGGCTTTTTAACTATTTTGATCTGAGCGTCACTGATGAGTCTTATGTAGACGAAACGCGCGTCTGGCGTATAAAATTATAATCCTGGTACCTTTGATAACTATTCACACCACTGGGTCGATGTCACTGCTGGTGGACGTTTAGTCCCCGAGGGTATCACCAGCCCAGTAGTCAGCATTTCGGTGTTGACATGAATATCAATTATATGGTCATTTTTATAAATTTTCTGTTTACAAAACTTTGAATTTTTCGAAATACTAAGGATTTTCTTACCCCAGGAGTAGATTACCTTAGCCGTATTTGGCACAACTTTTTGGAATTTTGGATCCTCAATGCTCTTCAACTTTGTATTTATTTGGCTTTTTAACTATTTTGATCTGAGCGTCACTGATGAGTCTTATGTAGACGAAACGCGCGTCTGGCGTATAAAATTATAATCCTGGTACCTTTGATAACTATTCACACCACTGGGTCGATGTCACTGCTGGTGGACGTTTAGTCCCCGAGGGTATCACCAGCCCAGTAGTCAGCATTTCGGTGTTGACATGAATATCAATTATATGGTCATTTTTATAAATTTTCTGTTTACAAAACTTTGAATTTTTCGAAATACTAAGGATTTTCTTACCCCAGGAGTAGATTACCTTAGCCGTATTTGGCACAACTTTTTGGAATTTTGGATCCTCAATGCTCTTCAACTTTGTATTTATTTGGCTTTTTAACTATTTTGATCTGAGCGTCACTGATGAGTCTTATGTAGACGAAACGCGCGTCTGGCGTATAAAATTATAATCCTGGTACCTTTGATAACTATTTACACCACTGGGTCGATGCCACTGCTGGTGGACGATTCGTCCCCGAGGGTATCACCAGCCCAGTAGTCAGCATTTCGGTGTTGACATGAATATCAATTATATGGTCATTTTTATAAATTTTCTGTTTACAAAACTTTGAATTTTTCGAAATACTAAGGATTTTCTTACCCCAGGAGTAGATTACCTTAGCCGTATTTGGCACAACTTTTTGGAATTTTGGATCCTCAATGCTCTTCAACTTTGTATTTATTTGGCTTTTTAACTATTTTGATCTGAGCGTCACTGATGAGTCTTATGTAGACGAAACGCGCGTCTGGCGTATAAAATTATAATCCTGGTACCTTTGATAACTATTTACACCACTGGGTCGATGCCACTGCTGGTGGACGTTTCGTCCCCGAGGGTATCACCAGCCCAGTAGTCAGCATTTCGGTGTTGACATGAATATCAATTATATGGTCATTTTTATAAATTTTCTGTTTACAAAACTTTGAATTTTTCGAAATACTAAGGATTTTCTTACCCCAGGAGTAGATTACCTTAGCCGTATTTGGCACAACGTTTTGGAATTTTGGATCCTCAATGCTCTTCAACTTTGTATTTATTTGGCTTTTTAACTATTTTGATCTGAGCGTCACTGATGAGTCTTATGTAGACGAAACGCGCGTCTGGCGTATAAAATTATAATCCTGGTACCTTTGATAACTATTCACACCACTGGGTCGATGTCACTGCTGGTGGACGTTTAGTCCCCGAGGGTATCACCAGCCCAGTAGTCAGCATTTCGGTGTTGACATGAATATCAATTATATGGTCATTTTTATAAATTTTCTGTTTACAAAACTTTGAATTTTTCGAAATACTAAGGATTTTCTTACCCCAGGAGTAGATTACCTTAGCCGTATTTGGCACAACTTTTTGGAATTTTGGATCCTCAATGCTCTTCAACTTTGTATTTATTTGGCTTTTTAACTATTTTGATCTGAGCGTCACTGATGAGTCTTATGTAGACGAAACGCGCGTCTGGCGTATAAAATTATAATCCTGGTACCTTTGATAACTATTTACACCACTGGGTCGATGCCACTGCTGGTGGACGATTCGTCCCCGAGGGTATCACCAGCCCAGTAGTCAGCATTTCGGTGTTGACATGAATATCAATTATATGGTCATTTTTATAAATTTTCTGTTTACAAAACTTTGAATTTTTCGAAATACTAAGGATTTTCTTACCCCAGGAGTAGATTACCTTAGCCGTATTTGGCACAACTTTTTGGAATTTTGGATCCTCAATGCTCTTCAACTTTGTATTTATTTGGCTTTTTAACTATTTTGATCTGAGCGTCACTGATGAGTCTTATGTAGACGAAACGCGCGTCTGGCGTATAAAATTATAATCCTGGTACCTTTGATAACTATTTACACCACTGGGTCGATGCCACTGCTGGTGGACGTTTCGTCCCCGAGGGTATCACCAGCCCAGTAGTCAGCAATTCGGTGTTGACATGAATATCAATTATATGGTCATTTTTATAAATTTTCTGTTTACAAAACTTTGAATTTTTCGAAATACTAAGGATTTTCTTACCCCAGGAGTAGATTACCTTAGCCGTATTTGGCACAACGTTTTGGAATTTTGGATCCTCAATGCTCTTCAACTTTGTATTTATTTGGCTTTTTAACTATTTTGATCTGAGCGTCACTGATGAGTCTTATGTAGACGAAACGCGCGTCTGGCGTATAAAATTATAATCCTGGTACCTTTCATAACTATTTACACCACTGGGTCGATGCCACTGCTGGTGGACGTTTCGTCCCCGAGGGTATCACCAGCCCAGTAGTCAGCATTTCGGTGTTGACATGAATATCAATTATATGGTCATTTTTATAAATTTTCTGTTTACAAAACTTTGAATTTTTCGAAATACTAAGGATGTTCTTACCCCAGGAGTAGATTACCTTAGCCGTATTTGGCACAACTTTTTGGAATTTTGGATCCTCAATGCTCTTCAACTTTGTATTTATTTGGCTTTTTAACTATTTTGATCTGAGCGTCACTGATGAGTCTTATGTAGACGAAACGCGCGTCTGGCGTATAAAATTATAATCCTGGTACCTTTGATAACTATTCACACCACTGGGTCGATGTCACTGCTGGTGGACGTTTAGTCCCCGAGGGTATCACCAGCCCAGTAGTCAGCATTTCGGTGTTGACATGAATATCAATTATATGGTCATTTTTATAAATTTTCTGTTTACAAAACTTTGAATTTTTCGAAATACTAAGGATTTTCTTACCCCAGGAGTAGATTACCTTAGCCGTATTTGGCACAACTTTTTGGAATTTTGGATCCTCAATGCTCTTCAACTTTGTATTTATTTGGCTTTTTAACTATTTTGATCTGAGCGTCACTGATGAGTCTTATGTAGACGAAACGCGCGTCTGGCGTATAAAATTATAATCCTGGTACCTTTGATAACTATTTACACCACTGGGTCGATGCCACTGCTGGTGGACGTTTCGTCCCCGAGGGTATCACCAGCCCAGTAGTCAGCATTTCGGTGTTGACATGAATATCAATTATATGGTCATTTTTATAAATTTTCTGTTTACAAAACTTTGAATTTTTCGAAATACTAAGGATTTTCTTACCCCAGGAGTAGATTACCTTAGCCGTATTTGGCACAACGTTTTGGAATTTTGGATCCTCAATGCTCTTCAACTTTGTATTTATTTTGCTTTTTAACTATTTTGATCTGAGCGTCACTGATGAGTCTTATGTAGACGAAACGCGCGTCTGGCGTATAAAATTATAATCCTGGTACCTTTGATAACTATTTACACCACTGGGTCTATGCCACTGCTGGTGGACGTTTCGTCCCCGAGGGTATCACCAGCCCAGTAGTCAGCATTTCGGTGTTGACATGAATATCAATTATATGGTCATTTTTATAAATTTTCTGTTTACAAAACTTTGAATTTTTCGAAATACTAAGAATTTCTTACCCCAGGAGTAGATTACCTTAGCCGTATTTGGCACAACTTTTTGGAATTTTGGATCCTCAATGCTCTTCAACTTTGTATTTATTTGGCTTTTTAACTATTTTGATCTGAGCGTCACTGATGAGTCTTATGTAGACGAAACGCGCGTCTGGCGTATAAAATTATAATCCTGGTACCTTTGATAACTATTCACACCACTGGGTCGATGTCACTGCTGGTGGACGTTTAGTCCCCGAGGGTATCACCAGCCCAGTAGTCAGCATTTCGGTGTTGACATGAATATCAATTATATGGTCATTTTTATAAATTTTCTGTTTACAAAACTTTGAATTTTTCGAAATACTAAGGATTTTCTTACCCCAGGAGTAGATTACCTTAGCCGTATTTGGCACAACTTTTTGGAATTTTGGATCCTCAATGCTCTTCAACTTTGTATTTATTTGGCTTTTTAACTATTTTGATCTGAGCGTCACTGATGAGTCTTATGTAGACGAAACGCGCGTCTGGCGTATAAAATTATAATCCTGGTACCTTTGATAACTATTTACACCACTGGGTCGATGCCACTGCTGGTGGACGATTCGTCCCCGAGGGTATCACCAGCCCAGTAGTCAGCATTTCGGTGTTGACATGAATATCAATTATATGGTCATTTTTATAAATTTTCTGTTTACAAAACTTTGAATTTTTCGAAATACTAAGGATTTTCTTACCCCAGGAGTAGATTACCTTAGCCGTATTTGGCACAACTTTTTGGAATTTTGGATCCTCAATGCTCTTCAACTTTGTATTTATTTTGCTTTTTAACTATTTTGATCTGAGCGTCACTGATGAGTCTTATGTAGACGAAACGCGCGTCTGGCGTATAAAATTATAATCCTGGTACCTTTGATAACTATTTACACCACTGGGTCGATGCCACTGCTGGTGGACGTTTCGTCCCCGAGGGTATCACCAGCCCAGTAGTCAGCATTTCGGTGTTGACATGAATATCAATTATATGGTCATTTTTATAAATTTTCTGTTTACAAAACTTTGAATTTTTCGAAATACTAAGGATTTTCTTACCCCAGGAGTAGATTACCTTAGCCGTATTTGGCACAACTTTTTGGAATTTTGGATCCTCAATGCTCTTCAACTTTGTATTTATTTGGCTTTTTAACTATTTTGATCTGAGCGTCACTGATGAGTCTTATGTAGACGAAACGCGCGTCTGGCGTATAAAATTATAATCCTGGTACCTTTGATAACTATTCACACCACTGGGTCGATGTCACTGCTGGTGGACGTTTAGTCCCCGAGGGTATCACCAGCCCAGTAGTCAGCATTTCGGTGTTGACATGAATATCAATTATATGGTCATTTTTATAAATTTTCTGTTTACAAAACTTTGAATTTTTCGAAATACTAAGGATTTTCTTACCCCAGGAGTAGATTACCTTAGCCGTATTTGGCACAACTTTTTGGAATTTTGGATCCTCAATGCTCTTCAACTTTGTATTTATTTGGCTTTTTAACTATTTTGATCTGAGCGTCACTGATGAGTCTTATGTAGACGAAACGCGCGTCTGGCGTATAAAATTATAATCCTGGTACCTTTGATAACTATTTACACCACTGGGTCGATGCCACTGCTGGTGGACGATTCGTCCCCGAGGGTATCACCAGCCCAGTAGTCAGCATTTCGGTGTTGACATGAATATCAATTATATGGTCATTTTTATAAATTTTCTGTTTACAAAACTTTGAATTTTTCGAAATACTAAGGATTTTCTTACCCCAGGAGTAGATTACCTTAGCCGTATTTGGCACAACTTTTTGGAATTTTGGATCCTCAATGCTCTTCAACTTTGTATTTATTTGGCTTTTTAACTATTTTGATCTGAGCGTCACTGATGAGTCTTATGTAGACGAAACGCGCGTCTGGCGTATAAAATTATAATCCTGGTACCTTTGATAACTATTTACACCACTGGGTCGATGCCACTGCTGGTGGACGTTTCGTCCCCGAGGGTATCACCAGCCCAGTAGTCAGCATTTCGGTGTTGACATGAATATCAATTATATGGTCATTTTTATAAATTTTCTGTTTACAAAACTTTGAATTTTTCGAAATACTAAGGATTTTCTTACCCCAGGAGTAGATTACCTTAGCCGTATTTGGCACAACGTTTTGGAATTTTGGATCCTCAATGCTCTTCAACTTTGTATTTATTTGGCTTTTTAACTATTTTGATCTGAGCGTCACTGATGAGTCTTATGTAGACGAAACGCGCGTCTGGCGTATAAAATTATAATCCTGGTACCTTTGATAACTATTTACACCACTGGGTCGATGCCACTGCTGGTGGACGTTTCGTCCCCGAGGGTATCACCAGCCCAGTAGTCAGCATTTCGGTGTTGACATGAATATCAATTATATGGTCATTTTTATAAATTTTCTGTTTACAAAACTTTGAATTTTTCGAAATACTAAGGATTTTCTTACCCCAGGAGTAGATTACCTTAGCCGTATTTGGCACAACTTTTTGGAATTTTGGATCCTCAATGCTCTTCAACTTTGTATTTATTTGGCTTTTTAACTATTTTGATCTGAGCGTCACTGATGAGTCTTATGTAGACGAAACGCGCGTCTGGCGTATAAAATTATAATCCTGGTACCTTTGATAACTATTTACACCACTGGGTCGATGCCACTGCTGGTGGACGATTTGTCCCCGAGGGTATCACCAGCCCAGTAGTCAGCATTCCGGTGTTGACATGAATATCAATTATATGGTCATTTTTATAAATTTTCTGTTTACAAAACTTTGAATTTTTCGAAATACTAAGGATTTTCTTACCCCAGGAGTAGATTACCTTAGCCGTATTTGGCACAACTTTTTGGAATTTTGGATCCTCAATGCTCTTCAACTTTGTATTTATTTGGCTTTTTAACTATTTTGATCTGAGCGTCACTGATGAGTCTTATGTAGACGAAACGCGCGTCTGGCGTATAAAATTATAATCCTGGTACCTTTGATAACTATTTACACCACTGGGTCGATGCCACTGCTGGTGGACGTTTCGTCCCCGAGGGAATCACCAACCCAGTAGTCAGCATTTCGGTGTTGACATGAATATCAATTATATGGTCATTTTTATAAATTTTCTGTTTACAAAACTTTGAATTTTTCGAAATACTAAGGATTTTCTTACCCCAGGAGTAGATTACCTTAGCCGTATTTGGCACAACGTTTTGGAATTTTGGATCCTCATTGTCTTCAACTTTGTATTTATTTGGCTTTTTAACTATTTTGATCTGAGCGTCACTGATGAGTCTTATGTAGACGAAACGCGCGTCTGGCGTATAAAATTAGAATCCTGGTACCTTTGATAACTATTTACACCACTGGGTCGATGCCACTGCTGGTGGACGTTTCGTCCCCGAGGGTATCACCAGCCCAGTAGTCAGCATTTCGGTGTTGACATGAATATCAATTATATGGTCATTTTTATAAATTTTCTGTTTACAAAACTTTGAATTTTTCGAAATACTAAGGATTTTCTTACCCCAGGAGTAGATTACCTTAGCCGTATTTGGCACAACTTTTTGGAATTTTGGATCCTCAATGCTCTTCAACTTTGTATTTATTTGGCTTTTTAACTATTTTGATCTGAGCGTCACTGATGAGTCTTATGTAGACGAAACGCGCGTCTGGCGTATAAAATTATAATCCTGGTACCTTTGATAACTATTTACACCACTGGGTCGATGCCACTGCTGGTGGACGTTTCGTCCCCGAGGGAATCACCAACCCAGTAGTCAGCATTTCGGTGTTGACATGAATATCAATTATATGGTCATTTTTATAAATTTTCTGTTTACAAAACTTTGAATTTTTCGAAATACTAAGGATTTTCTTACCCCAGGAGTAGATTACCTTAGCCGTATTTGGCACAACTTTTTGGAATTTTGGATCCTCAATGCTCTTCAACTTTGTATTTATTTGGCTTTTTAACTATTTTGATCTGAGCGTCACTGATGAGTCTTATGTAGACGAAACGCGCGTCTGGCGTATAAAATTATAATCCTGGTACCTTTGATAACTATTTACACCACTGGGTCGATGCCACTGCTGGTGGACGTTTCGTCCCCGAGGGTATCACCAGCCCAGTAGTCAGCATTTCGGTGTTGACATGAATATCAATTATATGGTCATTTTTATAAATTTTCTGTTTACAAAACTTTGAATTTTTCGAAATACTAAGGATTTTCTTACCCCAGGAGTAGATTACCTTAGCCGTATTTGGCACAACGTTTTGGAATTTTGGATCCTCAATGCTCTTCAACTTTGTATTTATTTGGCTTTTTAACTATTTTGATCTGAGCGTCACTGATGAGTCTTATGTAGACGAAACGCGCGTCTGGCGTATAAAATTATAATCCTGGTACCTTTGATAACTATTTACACCACTGGGTCGATGCCACTGCTGGTGGACGTTTCGTCCCCGAGGGTATCACCAGCCCAGTAGTCAGCATTTCGGTGTTGACATGAATATCAATTATATGGTCATTTTTATAAATTTTCTGTTTACAAAACTTTGAATTTTTCGAAATACTAAGGATTTTCTTACCCCAGGAGTAGATTACCTTAGCCGTATTTGGCACAACTTTTTGGAATTTTGGATCCTCAATGCTCTTCAACTTTGTATTTATTTGGCTTTTTAACTATTTTGATCTGAGCGTCACTGATGAGTCTTATGTAGACGAAACGCGCGTCTGGCGTATAAAATTATAATCCTGGTACCTTTGATAACTATTTACACCACTGGGTCGATGCCACTGCTGGTGGACGATTTGTCCCCGAGGGTATCACCAGCCCAGTAGTCAGCATTCCGGTGTTGACATGAATATCAATTATATGGTCATTTTTATAAATTTTCTGTTTACAAAACTTTGAATTTTTCGAAATACTAAGGATTTTCTTACCCCAGGAGTAGATTACCTTAGCCGTATTTGGCACAACTTTTTGGAATTTTGGATCCTCAATGCTCTTCAACTTTGTATTTATTTGGCTTTTTAACTATTTTGA
This sequence comes from Mytilus trossulus, assembly GCF_036588685.1. NCBI lineage: Eukaryota > Metazoa > Mollusca > Bivalvia > Mytilida > Mytilidae > Mytilus > Mytilus trossulus. The sequence continues at coordinate 278,496 of NC_086373.1, read as the reverse complement.
TCTGAGCGTCACTGATGAGTCTTATGTAGACGAAACGCGCGTCTGGCGTATAAAATTATAATCCTGGTACCTTTGATAACTATTTACACCACTGGGTCGATGCCACTGCTGGTGGACGTTTCGTCCCCGAGGGAATCACCAACCCAGTAGTCAGCATTTCGGTGTTGACATGAATATCAATTATATGGTCATTTTTATAAATTTTCTGTTTACAAAACTTTGAATTTTTCGAAATACTAAGGATTTTCTTACCCCAGGAGTAGATTACCTTAGCCGTATTTGGCACAACGTTTTGGAATTTTGGATCCTCAATGCTCTTCAACTTTGTATTTATTTGGCTTTTTAACTATTTTGATCTGAGCGTCACTGATGAGTCTTATGTAGACGAAACGCGCGTCTGGCGTATAAAATTAGAATCCTGGTACCTTTGATAACTATTTACACCACTGGGTCGATGCCACTGCTGGTGGACGTTTCGTCCCCGAGGGTATCACCAGCCCAGTAGTCAGCATTTCGGTGTTGACATGAATATCAATTATATGGTCATTTTTATAAATTTTCTGTTTACAAAACTTTGAATTTTTCGAAATACTAAGGATTTTCTTACCCCAGGAGTAGATTACCTTAGCCGTATTTGGCACAACTTTTTGGAATTTTGGATCCTCAATGCTCTTCAACTTTGTATTTATTTGGCTTTTTAACTATTTTGATCTGAGCGTCACTGATGAGTCTTATGTAGACGAAACGCGCGTCTGGCGTATAAAATTATAATCCTGGTACCTTTGATAACAATTCACACCACTGGGTCGATGCCACTGCTGGTGGACGTTTAGTCCCCGAGGGTATCACCAGCCCAGTAGTCAGCATTCGGTGTTGACATGAATATCAATTATATGGTCATTTTTATAAATTTTCTGTTTACAAAACTTTGAATTTTTCGAAATACTAAGGATTTTCTTACCCCAGGAGTAGATTACCTTAGCCGTATTTGGCACAACTTTGTGGAATTTTGGATCATCAATGCTCTTCAACTTTGTATTTATTTGGATTTTAACTTTTTTGATCTGAGCGTCACTGATGAGTCTTATGTAGACGAAACGCGCGTCTGGCGTATAAAATTATAATCCTGGTACCTTTAATAACTATTTACACCACTGGGTCGATGCCACTGCTGGTGGACGATTCGTCCCCGAGGGTATCACCAGCCCAGTAGTCAGCATTTCGGTGTTGACATGAATATCAATTATATGGTCATTTTTATAAATTTTCTGTTTACAAAACTTTGAATTTTTCGAAATACTAAGGATTTTCTTACCCCAGGAGTAGATTACCTTAGCCGTATTTGGCACAACTTTTTGGAATTTTGGATCCTCAATGCTCTTCAACTTTGTATTTATTTGGCTTTTTAACTATTTTGATCTGAGCGTCACTGATGAGTCTTATGTAGACGAAACGCGCGTCTGGCGTATAAAATTATAATCCTGGTACCTTTGATAACTATTTACACCACTGGGTCGATGCCACTGCTGGTGGACGTTTCGTCCCCGAGGGTATCACCAGCCCAGTAGTCAGCATTTCGGTGTTGACATGAATATCAATTATATGGTCATTTTTATAAATTTTCTGTTTACAAAACTTTGAATTTTTCGAAATACTAAGGATTTTCTTACCCCAGGAGTAGATTACCTTAGCCGTATTTGGCACAACGTTTTGGAATTTTGGATCCTCAATGCTCTTCAACTTTGTATTTATTTGGCTTTTTAACTATTTTGATCTGAGCGTCACTGATGAGTCTTATGTAGACGAAACGCGCGTCTGGCGTATAAAATTATAATCCTGGTACCTTTGATAACTATTTACACCACTGGGTCGATGCCACTGCTGGTGGACGTTTCGTCCCCGAGGGTATCACCAGCCCAGTAGTCAGCATTTCGGTGTTGACATGAATATCAATTATATGGTCATTTTTATAAATTTTCTGTTTACAAAACTTTGAATTTTTCGAAATACTAAGGATTTTCTTACCCCAGGAGTAGATTACCTTAGCCGTATTTGGCACAACTTTTTGGAATTTTGGATCCTCAATGCTCTTCAACTTTGTATTTATTTGGCTTTTTAACTATTTTGATCTGAGCGTCACTGATGAGTCTTATGTAGACGAAACGCGCGTCTGGCGTATAAAATTATAATCCTGGTACCTTTGATAACTATTTACACCACTGGGTCGATGCCACTGCTGGTGGACGATTTGTCCCCGAGGGTATCACCAGCCCAGTAGTCAGCATTCCGGTGTTGACATGAATATCAATTATATGGTCATTTTTATAAATTTTCTGTTTACAAAACTTTGAATTTTTCGAAATACTAAGGATTTTCTTACCCCAGGAGTAGATTACCTTAGCCGTATTTGGCACAACTTTTTGGAATTTTGGATCCTCAATGCTCTTCAACTTTGTATTTATTTGGCTTTTTAACTATTTTGATCTGAGCGTCACTGATGAGTCTTATGTAGACGAAACGCGCGTCTGGCGTATAAAATTATAATCCTGGTACCTTTGATAACTATTTACACCACTGGGTCGATGCCACTGCTGGTGGACGTTTCGTCCCCGAGGGAATCACCAACCCAGTAGTCAGCATTTCGGTGTTGACATGAATATCAATTATATGGTCATTTTTATAAATTTTCTGTTTACAAAACTTTGAATTTTTCGAAATACTAAGGATTTTCTTACCCCAGGAGTAGATTACCTTAGCCGTATTTGGCACAACGTTTTGGAATTTTGGATCCTCAATGCTCTTCAACTTTGTATTTATTTGGCTTTTTAACTATTTTGATCTGAGCGTCACTGATGAGTCTTATGTAGACGAAACGCGCGTCTGGCGTATAAAATTAGAATCCTGGTACCTTTGATAACTATTTACACCACTGGGTCGATGCCACTGCTGGTGGACGTTTCGTCCCCGAGGGTATCACCAGCCCAGTAGTCAGCATTTCGGTGTTGACATGAATATCAATTATATGGTCATTTTTATAAATTTTCTGTTTACAAAACTTTGAATTTTTCGAAATACTAAGGATTTTCTTACCCCAGGAGTAGATTACCTTAGCCGTATTTGGCACAACTTTTTGGAATTTTGGATCCTCAATGCTCTTCAACTTTGTATTTATTTGGCTTTTTAACTATTTTGATCTGAGCGTCACTGATGAGTCTTATGTAGACGAAACGCGCGTCTGGCGTATAAAATTATAATCCTGGTACCTTTGATAACAATTCACACCACTGGGTCGATGCCACTGCTGGTGGACGTTTAGTCCCCGAGGGTATCACCAGCCCAGTAGTCAGCATTCGGTGTTGACATGAATATCAATTATATGGTCATTTTTATAAATTTTCTGTTTACAAAACTTTGAATTTTTCGAAATACTAAGGATTTTCTTACCCCAGGAGTAGATTACCTTAGCCGTATTTGGCACAACTTTGTGGAATTTTGGATCATCAATGCTCTTCAACTTTGTATTTATTTGGATTTTAACTTTTTTGATCTGAGCGTCACTGATGAGTCTTATGTAGACGAAACGCGCGTCTGGCGTATAAAATTATAATCCTGGTACCTTTAATCCAGTAGTCAACATTTCGGTGTTGACATGAATATCAATTATATGGTCATTTTTATAAATTTTCTGTTTACAAAACTTTGAATTTTTCGAAATACTAAGGATTTTCTTACCCCAGGAGTAGATTACCTTAGCCGTATTTGGCACAACTTTTTGGAATTTTGGATCCTCAATGCTCTTCAACTTTGTATTTATTTGGCTTTTTAACTATTTTGATCTGAGCGTCACTGATGAGTCTTATGTAGACGAAACGCGCGTCTGGCGTATAAAATTAGAATCCTGGTACCTTTGATAACTATTTACACCACTGGGTCGATGCCACTGCTGGTGGACGTTTCGTCCCCAAGGGTATCACCAGCCCAGTAGTCAGCATTTCGGTGTTGACATGAATATCAATTATATGGTCATTTTTATAAATTTTCTGTTTACAAAACTTTGAATTTTTCGAAATACTAAGGATTTTCTTACCCCAGGAGTAGATTACCTTAGCCGTATTTGGCACAACTTTTTGGAATTTTGGATCCTCAATGCTCTTCAACTTTGTATTTATTTGGCTTTTTAACTATTTTGATCTGAGCGTCACTGATGAGTCTTATGTAGACGAAACGCGCGTCTGGCGTATAAAATTATAATCCTGGTACCTTTAATAACTATTTACACCACTGGGTCGATGCCACTGCTGGTGGACGTTTCGTCCCCGAGGGAATCACCAGCCCAGTAGTCAGCATTTCGGTGTTGACATGAATATCAATTATATGGTCATTTTTATAAATTTTCTGTTTACAAAACTTTGAATTTTTCAAAATACTAAGGATTTTCTTACCCCAGGAGTAGATAACCGTAGCCGTATTTGGCACAACTTTTTGGAATTTTGGATCCTCAATGCTCTTCAACTTTGTATTTATTTGGCTTTTTAACTATTTTGATCTGAGCGTCACTGATGAGTCTTATGTAGACGAAACGCGCGTCTGGCGTATAAAATTAGAATCCTGGTACCTTTGATAACTATTTACACCACTGGGTCGATGCCACTGCTGGTGGACGTTTCGTCCCCGAGGGTATCACCAGCCCAGTAGTCAGCATTTCGGTGTTGTCATGAATATCAATTATATGGTCATTTTTATAAATTTTCTGTTAACAAAACTTTGAATTTTTCGAAATACTAAGGATTTTCTTACCCCAGGAGTAGATTACCTTAGCCGTATTTGGCACAACGTTTTGGAATTTTGGATCCTCAATGCTCTTCAACTTTGTATTTATTTGGCTTTTTAACTATTTTGATCTGAGCGTCACTGATGAGTCTTATGTAGACGAAACGCGCGTCTGGCGTATAAAATTATAATCCTGGTACCTTTGATAACTATTTACACCACTGGGTCGATGCCACTGCTGGTGGACGTTTAGTCCCCGAGGGTATCACCAGCCCAGTAGTCAGCATTTCGGTGTTGACATGAATATCAATTATATGGTCATTTTTATAAATTTTCTGTTTACAAAACTTTGAATTTTTCGAAATACTAAGGATTTTCTTACCCCAGGAGTAGATTACATTAGGCGTATTTGGCACAACTTTTTGGAATTTTGGATCCTCAATGCTCTTCAACTTTGTATTTATTTGGCTTTTTAACTTTTTTGATCTGAGCGTCACTGATGAGTCTTATGTAGACGAAACGCGCGTCTGGCGTATAAAATTATAATCCTGGTACCTTTAATAACTATTTACACCACTGGGTCGATGCCACTGCTGGTGGACGTTTCGTCCCCGAGGGTATCACCAGCCCAGTAGTCAACATTTCGGTGTTGACATGAATATCAATTATATGGTCATTTTTATAAATTTTCTGTTTACAAAACTTTGAATTTTTCGAAATACTAAGGATTTTCTTACCCCAGGAGTAGATTACCTTAGCCGTATTTGGCACAACTTTTTGGAATTTTGGATCATCAATGCTCTTCAACTTTGTATTTATTTGGCTTTTAACTTTTTTGATCTGAGCGTCACTGATGAGTCTTATGTAGACGAAACGCGCGTCTGGCGTATAAAATTATAATCCTGGTACCTTTAATAACTATTTACACCACTGGGTCGATGCCACTGCTGGTGGACGTTTCGTCCCCGAGGGTATCACCAGCCCAGTAGTCAACATTTCGGTGTTGACATGAATATCAATTATATGGTCATTTTTATAAATTTTCTGTTTACAAAACTTTGAATTTTTCGAAATACTAAGGATTTTCTTACCCCAGGAGTAGATTACCTTAGCCGTATTTGGCACAACTTTTTGGAATTTTGGATCCTCAATGCTCTTCAACTTTGTATTTATTTGGCTTTTTAACTATTTTGATCTGAGCGTCACTGATGAGTCTTATGTAGACGAAACGCGCGTCTGGCGTATAAAATTAGAATCCTGGTACCTTTGATAACTATTTACACCACTGGGTCGATGCCACTGCTGGTGGACGTTTCGTCCCCGAGGGTATCACCAGCCCAGTAGTCAGCATTTCGGTGTTGACATGAATATCAATTATATGGTCATTTTTATAAATTTTCTGTTTACAAAACTTTGAATTTTTCGAAATACTAAGGATTTTCTTACCCCAGGAGTAGATTACATTAGGCGTATTTGGCACAACTTTTTGGAATTTTGGATCCTCAATGCTCTTCAACTTTGTATTTATTTGGCTTTTTAACTATTTTGATCTGAGCGTCACTGATGAGTCTTATGTAGGCGAAACGCGCGTCTGGCGTATAAAATTATAATCCTGGTACCTTTGATAACTATTTACACCACTGGGTCGATGCCACTGCTGGTGGACGTTTCGTCCCCGAGGGTATCACCAGCCCAGTAGTCAGCATTTCGGTGTTGACATGAATATCAATTATATGGTCATTTTTATAAATTTTCTGTTTACAAAACTTTGAATTTTTCGAAATACTAAGGATTTTCTTACCCCAGGAGTAGATTACCTTAGCCGTATTTGGCACAACTTTTTGGAATTTTGGATCCTCAATGCTCTTCAACTTTGTATTTATTTGGCTTTTTAACTATTTTGATCTGAGCGTCACTGATGAGTCTTATGTAGACGAAACGCGCGTCTGGCGTATAAAATTATAATCCTGGTACCTTTAATAACTATTTACACCACTGGGTCGATGCCACTGCTGGTGGACGTTTCGTCCCCGAGGGAATCACCAACCCAGTAGTCAGCATTTCGGTGTTGACATGAATATCAATTATATGGTCATTTTTATAAATTTTCTGTTTACAAAACTTTGAATTTTTCAAAATACTAAGGATTTTCTTACCCCAGGAGTAGATTACCTTAGCCGTATTTGGCACAACTTTTTGGAATTTTGGATCCTCAATGCTCTTCAACTTTGTATTTATTTGGCTTTTTAACTATTTTGATCTGAGCGTCACTGATGAGTCTTATGTAGACGAAACGCGCGTCTGGCGTATAAAATTAGAATCCTGGTACCTTTGATAACTATTTACACCACTGGGTCGATGCCACTGCTGGTGGACGTTTCGTCCCCGAGGGTATCACCAGCCCAGTAGTCAGCATTTCGGTGTTGTCATGAATATCAATTATATGGTCATTTTTATAAATTTTCTGTTTACAAAACCTTGAATTTTTCGAAATACTAAGGATTTTCTTACCCCAGGAGTAGATTACCTTAGCCGTATTTGGCACAACGTTTTAGAATTTTGGATCCTCAATGCTCTTCAACTTTGTATTTATTTGGCTTTTTAACTATTTTGATCTGAGCGTCACTGATGAGTCTTATGTAGACGAAACGCGCGTCTGGCGTATAAAATTATAATCCTGGTAGCTTTGATAACTATTTACACCACTGGGTCGATGCCACTGCTGGTGGACGTTTCGTCCCCGAGGGTATCACCAGCCCAGTAGTCAGCATTTCGGTGTTGACATGAATATCAATTATATGGTCATTTTTATAAATTTTCTGTTTACAAAACTTTGAATTTTTCGAAATACTAAGGATTTTCTTACCCCAGGAGTAGATTACCTTAGCCGTATTTGGCACAACTTTTTGGAATTTTGGATCCTCAATGCTCTTCAACTTTGTATTTATTTGGCTTTTTAACTATTTTGATCTGAGCGTCACTGATGAGTCTTATGTAGACGAAACGCGCGTCTGGCGTATACAATTATAATCCTGGTACCTTTGATAACTATTTACACCACTGGGTCGATGCCACTGCTGGTGGACGTTTAGTCCCCGAGGGTATCACCAGCCCAGTAGTCAGCATTTCGGTGTTGACATGAATATCAATTATATGGTCATTTTTATAAATTTTCTGTTTACAAAACTTTGAATTTTTCGAAATACTAAGGATTTTCTTACCCCAGGAGTAGATTACATTAGGCGTATTTGGCACAACTTTTTGGAATTTTGGATCCTCAATGCTCTTCAACTTTGTATTTATTTGGCTTTTTAACTTTTTTGATCTGAGCGTCACTGATGAGTCTTATGTAGACGAAACGCGCGTCTGGCGTATAAAATTATAATCCTGGTACCTTTAATAACTATTTACACCACTGGGTCGATGCCACTGCTGGTGGACGTTTCGTCCCCGAGGGTATCACCAGCCCAGTAGTCAACATTTCGGTGTTGACATGAATATCAATTATATGGTCATTTTTATAAATTTTCTGTTTACAAAACTTTGAATTTTTCGAAATACTAAGGATTTTCTTACCCCAGGAGTAGATTACCTTAGCCGTATTTGGCACAACTTTTTGGAATTTTGGATCCTCAATGCTCTTCAACTTTGTATTTATTTGGCTTTTTAACTATTTTGATCTGAGCGTCACTGATGAGTCTTATGTAGACGAAACGCGCGTCTGGCGTATAAAATTATAATCCTGGTACCTTTAATAACTATTTACACCACTGGGTCGATGCCACTGCTGGTGGACGTTTCGTCCCCGAGGGAATCATCAGCCCAGTAGTCAGCATTTCGGTGTTGACATGAATATCAATTATATGGTCATTTTTATAAATTTTCTGTTTACAAAACTTTGAATTTTTCGAAATACTAAGGATTTTCTTACCCCAGGAGTAGATTACCTTAGCCGTATTTGGCACAACTTTTTGGAATTTTGGATCCTCAATGCTCTTCAACTTTGTATTTATTTGGCTTTTTAACTATTTTGATCTGAGCGTCACTGATGAGTCTTTTGTAGACGAAACGCGCGTCTGGCGTATAAAATTAGAATCCTGGTACCTTTGATAACTATTTACACCACTGGGTCGATGCCACTGCTGGTGGACGTTTCGTCCCCGAGGGTATCACCAGCCCAGTAGTCAGCATTTCGGTGTTGTCATGAATATCAATTATATGGTCATTTTTATAAATTTTCTGTTTACAAAACTTTGAATTTTTCGAAATACTAAGGATTTTCTTACCCCAGGAGTAGATTACCTTAGCCGTATTTGGCACAACTTTTTGGAATTTTGGATCCTCAATGCTCTTCAACTTTGTATTTATTTGGCTTTTTAACTATTTTGATCTGAGCGTCACTGATGAGTCTTATGTAGACGAAACGCGCGTCTGGCGTATAAAATTATAATCCTGGTACCTTTGATAACTATTTATCAAAAAGCAAGTTTCCTTCATGCCGAATTTGACAACAGATTTGAAGAATTTTTTCTTTACCTAATGCCTGTACCAAGTCATGAATATGACAGTTGTTCTTTATTTGTTTGATGTGTTTTATTCTTTGATTTTGAAATTTGATTAAGGAATTTCCGTTTTGGATTTTTCTCGGAGTTCAGATTATTTGTGATTTTACTTTTTTCCGTACACAAGCAGCTAATGTATACATGCATATCATTGATAATGATAATATATGTGTCGATAGTCCACGTTGTAATCAAGAAATATCGTCACCTACCACTACGAGGAAAAAGGAAGATATAATATACGGCAGTTTTCTGAACCCAACTTGATTTGTGTTAGGTCGCGCACTAAGTTTTTGAAGAATCACCGTTTAGAATAAAGGGGACTACAAAACAGTTAAAATATATCACATTATTAAACATTCTACGCAATAAGTTTAAGAAAATCAAAATAGATCTAGACTATTTTAAGCAATTTAAGTCATAATCCAAACTAGAGAATAGGATAAAATAAAACACCGACAATTTAAAAAATAGAAGTTCCAACTAATAATGTCAATCTCTCATTTGAAGGTAAAGACAGTGTTTGCCATCAATTTGTTTTTAAAAATCATACAGTTTCTTCGTTTATTTTTCATGCACAGTTCGGCCCTACGAGAAATATTTTAGTGTGTGAACAAAGAGAGATAAAATCCTGCTCTGACTTAAATAAAACCCAACAGGACCAGTTTAAATGACATTTAATCTTCCATCTGAAGTAGATAGGCGAACTAAATATACCGAAGCATCTATGCTATGAATTATAAGATGCAAAATAACACAATTATTTACGTACTTCTGGATAACACTTAATTATTTTAGATGTCAAGGTGTTGACCATCTCTGTAAAGATGTGTATACCTGATATGATGTGGTAAATGTAGACCCAAAAACACATGATTGCAGCAGTGCTTACTTTAATAAAAAAAAATCAATGACGTTTGAACTTGACCTTAGGTTAATTGGCATAAAAAATGTAAAAGATGACCAAAGACTAGCTATCGATCAATATGTTAGAGTCTATTACTTAAATACTTCTTACAACACTACTTGATTGTATCATTCCTGCAATTATTGTTATACTTAAATATTTATTTTTTGTTGTTTAGTACCGCGGGTGGTAAAGATATGACAAGGAATGATGGATCACTTATCGTTTTTTGTCAAAATTAATTTCCAAAATTCTCCCCTTAATTGTTGTATAATAATATATAACGAGCTACTTCCATGATTCGAATTAGATAATGGTGGTGTTAGTTTCAGGTGACACTACACAATTGAGCAGAATAGCCTTAGCAATTTTATGTCGATTAGCAATTTTAAAACACATTAGATAGATATGGGAAGATGTGGTGTGAGTGCCAATGAGACAACTCTCAATTAATTGCATTAGAGCATTAATTGCATTCGACTTTGAAAGTTTCTACAATATCGATCATATGTTTTTCGAAATATCGTTTAATGGTGTAAAGGAAGTTCGCTTGTCATGTTTTGGGATATTTGTCAGATTTTTCGGAATCGTTTGGTTTTATTTATTTGAATGTCTTTAAAAATATTTTAATGCCACCTTTGTGTATATCACTCTTTTAATATTCCCTGTTGAAACGGAAGGAACAATCTTATCCGAAAAAGGATTGTACTACGGACATGTTTAATCTTAATTATTTTTAAGTGGTTTGTTGCCGTACTAAGACCCCGTTCACACTAGAATTTTTTTTAATCGATCTTATTTGAATCGATCTAAATACAACCAGTTAGCGTTCACATTATTCTTATTCAAAACGATCTCTATCGGTCTAATCGGAACCACTGCGTTCACACTACAATTAAAAACGCAATCGATCTGACCTTTTTAACCGTAAAACTGTGCACATTGTGTATTAATAGAACAGAATTATCAAATTAATATACCGGTGTTATTGCAGTTTTCTTTAAATTAAAAAAAATTAACTATAGCGACAAAGGTACAACACGACGAAATACTGCGGTTCCTGGAAAGAGAAAAAATCAACACAAAAAAAAAAGACACAGATTTCTCAAATCTATGATACAGCGAAGACAACATGTTTTCAGTTTGTTTTAAAGGCCTGTTAACAGAGAAATATGGGGTAAACAACGAATCTCTGAGATAGTTTTGCCGTTATACATGCGCATACGTTATTTTCGATTCATTCGTACTAGTTTAAACCGATATATGCGTTCACATTTAAAGTAAGATCGATTTTCTTTAGATCGATTCAAACTAAACTACCTGGTTTGGTATTTTAGTTTAGACCGAGTAAAGATCGATTCACAGCGTTCACATTGGCCCTTATATCGATCTAAAGTGAACCGGTCTAGTTTAAATCGATAAAAATGTCCTATTGTAAACGGGGTCTTAGATAACCGAATTCTTAACTTTTGAATGTGTAATACCATCAAATCATAGTACGTCACATCCGATAGTATACGTAAATATGTCGAAAAAAAATATTCTCTAAAATTTGACAGTTGTAGATCATTAATCCTACATTTTATTGCAGTAAACAATGTCTGTGTCATACACAAATTTAACAAAGACTAATAGAGGAAAATCAATGGTGGTATTATACTTAAAGAAAAAAAAAGAATATTCATAGCATTTATCTTAAACAATCAATGAGACTGATAGTCTTTATGGAAACACAATTTTATCAGTAAATAAGTAAAACAATGTATAGTCGTTCAGATATCTCACAATTTATTCTGGTTATTAATGTCTCTTAAACTTTGTACTTGGTTGGCTTTATAAATATTTTGATATGAGCGTTTGGCGTACTATATTATAATCCTTGTACCTTTGATAATTATTTACACCACTGGATAGATGGTACTGCTGGTGGACGTTTCGTCCCCAAGGTATCACCAGCCCAGTAGTTAACACTTCGGTGTTGACATGAATATCAATAATGTGGTAATTTTTATAAATTTTCTGTTATAAAACTTTGAAATTTTCGAAAAACGCAGGATTTCCTTGTTCCAGGTATAGATTACCTTAGCCGTTTTTGGCACACCTTTTTGGAATTGTGGATCCTCAATGCTCTTCAACTTTGTACTTGTTTGGCGTTATAAATATTTTGATATGAACGTCACCATTGAGTCTTATGTAGACGAAAAGCGTGTCTGGCGTACGAAATTATAATCCTAGTACCTTTGATAACAATTTCACTACAAATTTTATAAACATAAATTATGTTGTGTCTATAACAGCTGGGAATATCGTTGAATAACATCTTATTATAAATAAATTTATTTGAAGATGCTTAATTCAGGATTTAAAATGTAATAATAGACACATTTCGACTTTTAGTGAACGTCACTCGTGCGTTTAGGGGCATCATCACTTTCCTTTCAATGTTGAGCGAGTGGTTAAAAAACTATAAAGCTTTATTGCACGAATTATTTGGCAAATTGAATTCTCATAATTGGCAATCAGCACCGCTGTCATTAGGGAATTGTGTAACTACTGAACAAACTTTATTTCTAGTTTATCCTGCGTAATGAAGATCACCAAGACGCCTGATGAACGTTAATAGTTCAGGGATATAGGCGATCCCCTCTATCTGGTAAATGACGTCACAAACGCGCGCATGATTGACGATTTTTTTCCGCAGACGGATGAACTCGAAAGTAGTCTATTACAGGACATGTATGTTTGATAATAATACGTTATTTTGTTTGGCTGTTTCTCGTCATTCTAAAATTAACTGTCATTTCACATTCATGATTGCACTTGTTTCCACACAATAATAAAAGTACCTATTTTCTTGCACCAGATGCGTATTTTGACAATAAATGTATCTTAAGCGATGCTTGTGGCCAAAATATTTGAAATCCAAAGCTAATATAAAAGATGAAGAGCTATAATCCAAAAGGTCCAAACAGAATAGCCAAATCCCTGAAAGGAATCAGAGCTTTGCATGAGGGAGATACATTCCTTAATTTATAAAGTGCACCTGTAAATAAAAGAAAAAAAATGATAAAATCTTGTTTTCCTAATCTATGTGCTTAAACAGCTGTGGGTATCTTAAGTTACCCACAGCCCAAGATGGCGGACTCTAAACTCGTTGTTATTTAATTCATTCAAAATCTTTTGCGACGTTTTTAATGTAGAATATAAATATTTATATATAGGATTCTTGAATAAAGAAATCCTTAACAATTACCATAAGTTTGTTAATTCAAAGTTCACTTAAGCGCAAGAACATCTTTTGAAAAAAAAAAGCATAAGAAGTTCGTAATTTTTTTATCGAAACTAACAAGACTGTCCGTAACTTTATTTTCAGACGTGGATAACTTTTGATTTAAAATTTAAAGAGTTGTAATTTCACCAATTAAGGACCTTTAACATCATTAAACCCCTTATTTGTATCCTATACAGCCGTTTATACTGCTTATTCACCACTAAATGTGATTTTATTAACGCATCATACTTACACTACGAAAGTTTTAAGTGGCGTTTGTGGTATTCGATCCTGGTTATGGTTTGAACTTTTATTAACTATGTGTGTCTTATTGACGTTTTTCGATTCGGACCATGGCTTTGTCATACTCTTTAATATTTTTAGTTTGATTATCTGTGTGCGGTTTACTATAACCTCTGGGTTTTTTTTATGTGTATTTTGATGAAAACTCTTTGACGTGGCTCGGTATTTATACATCCCATACGGTTATTTGAATATGTTTCCTAGTATGTTATATTTTTGTTCTCTTTGTATGTTATCAGGGATCGTTGTGCTATTAAATTACCGTGTTGTCTTAGTTATTTATATTTTCAAATACTATTTCTAATTTTAACACTATGCTGACTGCTATATTCCTTCTTTTTGTTTACTGAATTTTACCTATTGGTCTTTTTTTTTGTAATTTACTTTTATTTCGTCTGAAAATACACCAAGTATATATTGTGATATATAATTATATAGTTATTTCATAATACATATATTGATATTAAATTTTTCAATAACAGTCTAAAATTTAAAAGTTAGTTATGCTAATTGTTCTAAATTTTCTACTAGATCATACACATCTTATATCACTCTGGATTAGAATACCGGAATATGCTGATAAGGTTAATGATTGCATCAGCCTTCTCCTCTAGCCACATGCATTACTACCTATACAATGATGTTGAACATGAGAGATACCAGGAGAGGCCACCAGAAATCATTAACAGATAACATGTTGGACAACATGTTGGCCAGAGTCACATAATAAATGTCAACCTAAGTCAAGGGGAGATAATTCAAATACAATCAAACAAAAACTAGTATATCAATATATATAAAACAATAGCAATAAACATAGATAGTACTTTTAAGATGCACACAAATCACTGCCCAGTTGTGATGTGCATCAACATATAATTAATTCTACATGAACTATTATAAAGCCTTAAGTAAGTACAAAATAGAAAGATCTCGCCTCACATGTAAACTATGTTTTTAATTAACTCCCATTTACAATCAAATTTCTCTCTTGCTCTAGGGAACTGTAAAAGGAGGTATATATTGTGTCTTTTAGTATTGTTCAATTTAATGCAACTGCCATATAAGTGAAATATGCAGCTAGCTGTAAAAAAATTTTTTTTTCATTTACTGCAAATATCTAAAGTTCGAACATCGAATGCAAGAGGTCACTTATCGATTCTAATCGTATCGTAATGTCATTGAACATGAAAATGAAGCATTTGTTTTTTGAATTTAGTCCTGGTATCTATGATGAGTTTATTTACTGGAAACATTACTATGGTTTATATTCGGTACAAGAATTTATTTGATTTATTTGATTAGGGACGACTTTCCGTTTTGAAATTTCAGTATTTTAGTGATATTACTTTTTGATACAATGTAGACAAATGTATATATATATGACTGAAAATAGATTATAACATTATATTATTAATTCGTATATTTTAACAAATTTGATTCGTTTAGGTATTGTCACATGTTGAAACTATATTTTCGAAGGAAGATAGCAAACGGAGGATAGAAAAAAGCATTTTGCTACGCAAAATGCTTACTGCACGGTTATTTTTGATAATATCTAAAAACCGATATACTTTGTGACGTCATGTAATGAATTCCGGGCTATTGTCTAGCAGTCTCAAACGTTTTGAAACCAATGATATATGTGATCGATTATTTGACGAAAAAAAAAAGATGACGAACCAACAAAAAAAGCAATTGAAATAACAACTATTATTGATTTTATCAAGAAGACAATATGATAGTTGCGTTTATCGTCCTTCCCTCCGGCTATACCACCCTGCTCTGTTGCTCCGTAATTCTCATATCAAGATTTCAAAACGAGACCAGGCATTATCGGCGACGTCGCAATGTAAGATGAGAAGTTATCAGCGACGTCATAATGCGAGAGGAGACGTTATCAAGCTTGCTTTTGTTCAGCGTAAAACTGTCTTAGAGAGAAGGAACGACCAGTAATAGAACGATAAAAAGATAATCGGGGTTTCTTCGTATAGATATC
The DNA here is from genome assembly GCF_036588685.1 of Mytilus trossulus. Classification (NCBI taxonomy): domain Eukaryota; kingdom Metazoa; phylum Mollusca; class Bivalvia; order Mytilida; family Mytilidae; genus Mytilus; species Mytilus trossulus. The sequence continues at coordinate 262,684 of NC_086373.1, read as the reverse complement.
GCAAAATATCAGCCGCTCGACACACGGTGAAACTCGCCAAAAAAGTTCACAATGTGGCTCGCGTCTGATATTTTACGATATCAATGTGTGGAAAACCCGATAATCTGTACTTATCCATTTTTACAAAATATACTTTCTTCTCTTTTTTTCATTTACTGCAAATATTTAAAGTTCGAGCATCGAATGCAACAGGTCACTTATCGATTCTAATCGAATCGTATTGTCATTGGACTTAAAAATCAAGCGTTTGCTTTTTAAATTAATGAAAATGAATGTCTTTTGAATATACTCGTTTTAGGCTGAACCTTTGATAACTGTCCTCTGATTTTTTTATACAATATAACGATATGCGTCAAAATAACCAAAAGAAAAGAGACTCAGAACGTGCTCAGAACATATACAGTAGCTAACGTTGGGATACCCAAATCCCAAAGACGTAGCAGCGTGTCGAAATATCTTGCGCAACGTCCCAGTGTGCCCATATTGCCAACCCCTATCATTTTACTGTCAATGCTGATTGGATTTTTTTTTGTGGGGATGAGAGAAAAAATTTGTGGCTTGGAAAGATTGAAAAAAGTTTGTGCACTTAGATCTCGTATAGTCTATCAACTGGCTGGGCAATTTGGGTTCCCCTTTAAATTGCCGGATTCACGCTATCGTTGTCGTTGCTGTAAGAAAATCAGTAAGTGTATACACGCCACATGTATGTGTAAAAAGTACTTGTGTAGTCTTCTTGTTAAAAAATAAAAATCAACAATGATGTTTCAACAGTTTATCTGCAATGGTCGGAAACCAGCCCCCGAACGTGGCAATTTGGGTACCCCGACGTTATACAAAATCAGACACGAGTTTAACGGATTTAACGTTATTGTTTTTATATTAAGTCTAATTTTGTCTTCCATCGATACAATGAAAAAATCTACTTCATTCTGATTGTGTATTCGATGCGATCTCTATCATAAGTTTAAAAATAACATCCACGTATATCAATTCTTTGAAAGTTACGGACATTCTTATTTGTATATTGAAAAAAGTTACGGACAATTTGTTTGGAAGTTAAGCTAGGTGCACACTACCAATAAGATCAACTCGATGATCCCGATTGTCCAAATTTCCACGACCAAGCGAATCAAAATTCTTGATCGGGCATGTTTACGACTTCTACCCGACTGTTATCTTAGTTATCCGACTGTACACGAACTTTACTCGACCATTCACAACTCATTGGAGACTCCAACCCGACCTCTAATTGAATATACATTCGATGATTCTGACCAATTCACGACCTCTACACGATCTTTACTCGATTACCTAGACCAAATCAACTATACTCGATCTCAGCATGATCTCGGCCATACCAGATCGACTTGATCGTATAAGGGTCTTAAGGCAAGTCGGACATTGGTCGGGTATGTACAATTTTAGTATAAAACGTCTGAATGTTTTATATCACCCGCTGCAGCGGGTGAAGCATTACGTGTTAACCTTGTCCGTCCTTAAGTACGTATAGGTATGTCCCAACAATTAGTTTCAATTCTCTAATTTTATTTTGCCTCAATCAAACCTTATTAAACGTTTAGACAATGCTTAATACCATAAAGCACAGATCAAATGCGAATATGGGTGGCGTCAGTTTTATCGTTTTTAGTAATGACTCTTTATAGCGTATAATGCAAGCTGGGGCCTTATCTGTGCCCCATATTAACACATTCTCCGTTTATTTGGTTAGATTCAGTAGTGCACAGAATGTCTGAGAAAATTATACATGTAAAGTATCAACATGGAAATAAAGCGGTTGGATTATTTGGCAAGGTGGTTATATATCATACAGACAGGATAACAGCTGTGGCAGAGCTTGAAGAGAGCATAGCAGACAAACAAAAAGTGGTAAACAGCAAAGAGAGCCGATAATCTAGATGATGCAGACTACTACTGTGTGTGCAGTATGACTTGTAATCACAAAACTACTGAACTCCGAGGGATCGGTAAAGTCCCTAATCAAATGACAAAATAAAAAGTTTGAGAGATTTGCAGGAGCTCAACAAAGAGGGTCCCAATAAGAAAGATAAAAAAAAATTGTAGACTATACGGAACGCATATATCCTATCGAACTAGAGATAACGGATACTACAAATGCAGTAATATCGGCCTCATATCTTTACTTACATCTCGAAATTGACAATGAGGGTCGGATGAAAACAAAACTTTACGACAAAAGAGATGACTGCAGCTTTCCAATTGTGAACTTTCCATTTCTAAGTAGCAACATTCCAGCAGCACCTGCATAAGGGGTATATATCTCCCAATTGATACGATATTCCCGTGCTTGCATTTCCTATATTGATTTTTCTTGATAGAGAATTGCTGCTCATTATGAAGCTATTAATACAATAGTTCCAAATGGTGAAGTTGAAATCATCCCTTCGTAAGTTTTACGGACGCCATCACGAGTTGGTTGACCGTTACGAAATAACAGTTTCACAAATGATATCAGATATGTTCCTCGAGTTGATCTGATCGGCAGTGTGAACCTAGTTTTATGCCGAATATTTGCACTTAAAATAAGTACTCGAGTACATAATACGGTCTTTTCATACTATGAGCAGTTTTTGTGTGTGTTATATAAATGTTAATGAAACCCTCATATTCTGATATAAATAGAAGAATATGTATGATTGCAAATAATAAACCTTATCGTCGTAACGACAATCCCCTTCCTTACATGAATGTGAGCTACAGAATTAGACTATTTACCCGGATTTGTTATCACATAAGCAACACGACGGGTGCCACATGTGGAGCAGGATCTGCTTACCCTTCCGAAGCACCTGAGGTCACCCCTAGTTTTTGATGGGTTTGTGTTGTTTATTCTTTAGTTTTCTATATTTTGTCATATGTACTATTGTTTGTCTGTTTGTCTTTTTTATTTTAAGCCATGGCGTTGTCAGTTTATTTTAGATTTATGAGTTCGACTCTCCCTTCCTGAAAGTAAAGAAGGACGCTGATTTGTTATGGGAGTTTTACTGCTGTTTTCTTTAGATTTGTCACTCAAAGTACTGATAATAGATAGCAATAAACCTCTGTTTTTGCTTTCGTATAAATTAAGCCTAATGCTTGTGTCATATATGTGCAGACATGTATGTATGTAATCAGTTATTTTCATGAATCGGATACCCAGTAGTTGAATGGTTCAAGATATTTCTGTTGGGTGTATCCATGGCAACAACCTACTGGTTTTTACTAATACTATTGCAAAAAATGGGTAAAGATGTCGCATGTTTTCCAAAAATTTGGCAAAAAAATAGTATTTAAATCTCCTGGAGGATACCTTTTCTGAAACTGTTTACATATATCTGTAGGACCCAAATCTATGGCGGGTTCCAAATCTATGGCAGATTGCTAATCTATGGCAAATATGACGTTACAGACGTCAAATATATGGTAGATTTTTGTTTTCTCCTAATCTATGGCAGATTTATGAATTACGTAATTTTCCGGAAAAAGAGTAAAATATAACGTCACAATATAATAACACAATATCTAAGTCGTCGCCGACTTCAGCAATTTTTTTAAAATCCTGTGAATAAAAATCTCCCTCTACAACAATTTGTCGATAAATTAAAGAAAGATGTGATCTTTTATCTGAAGGACGGATTATTATTAGTTATACCGTCCGAATCCCGCGTCCGAGGAAAAGCACAGCTATTTTAGTAGTGGATATTTTGGGAATGGATATAGTAAAATTGAGAATGGAAATGGGGAATGTGTCAAAGAGACAACAACCCGACCAAAATAAAAAAACACAACAGCAGAAGGTCACCAACAGGTCTTCAATGTAGCGAGAAATTCCCGCACCCGGAGGCGTCCTTCAGCTGGCCCCTAAACAAATATATACTAGTTCAGTGATAATGAACGCCATACTAATTTCCAAATTGTACACAAGAAACTAAAATTTAAATAATACAAGACTAACAAAGGCCAGAGGCTCCTGACTTGGGACAGGCGCAAAAATGCGGCGGGGTTAAACATGTTTGTGAGATCTCAACCCTCCCCCTATACCTCTAACCAGTGTAGAAAAGTAAAAGCATAACAATACGCACATTAAAATTCAGTTCAAGAGAAGTCCGAGTCTGATGTCAGAAGATGTAACCAAAGAAAATAAACAAAATGACAATAATACATAAATAACAACAGACTACTAGCAGTTAACTGACATGCCAGCTCCAGACTTCAATTAAACTGACTGAAAGATTATGATTTCATCATATGAACATCAGGCACAATCCTTCCCGTAAGGGGTTTAGTATCATACCATCATAACATATATGAGAAGAACATAACCCGTGTCATGCCAACAACTGTTTTTAGAATAAATGTGTTTAGTTCCGACGCAAAGACCTTATCAGTGACTCAATATTAACGCCAAAATATGCAATCTTTAATGACTTGACAACAGTATCGTAATTATATCCCTTCTTAATAAGTCTATTCAAAGGTTTTGTAAGTTTATGAGGTGAATACTGACACCTTTGTGCTTTATAAAGAATATTTCCATAAAAAAATGGATGTGAAATACCTGAACGTATAAAAAGTCTGCATGTTGAGCTATATTTACGAATGATGTCTTTATACCGATGATAAAATTTAGTAAATGTTTTGACTAGTTTGTGATATCGAAAACCCTGGTGTAATAATTTTTCAGTAATACATAAATTTCTCTCGTTAAAATCTAAAACATAGTAAATATTTAAGCGTCTACGGCTAGCAATGATGCTCCCGTTGTCGTTCCTGTCAACTTATTAAAGACAAGTTAGTGATGTCTTGTTCTACATTTGCACACACTACCATAGATTTGGAGACAACAAAAATCCGCCATAGATTAGGAAATTACAAAACTTGCCATAGAATAGGATTGTAAAAATCTGCCAAAGATTTGGGATGACATGACGTCACATTTACCATAGATTAGGAATCTGCCATAGATTTGGTACCCACCATAGATTTGAGTCCTACATATCTTTCAAGAATTTAAATAAAAATCTTTCGTCTCAATTTTTTGTTTGTTATAAAATTACATCAGAATGCGTATGAAAAAGAGTTCGTAAAAATTTCTGGACATACTGGAAATATGGACAGTCAAACAAAAACAGCCTATTAAAGAGGTCAAATATAATATGGATGTTCTTTAAAAAACTATCTTTGAAAGCTAAATTAGTCATCAGCTGTCTAATGTGAGTTTAAATGTCCAATTACTTTCATATTTGAAAAATTCTCTTGGCCCAAAATGTAGGATCTACTTTCCTTGTATGTTAACTGAGATCATCCCAGGTTTAATTGGGTTTCGTGTAGCTAAGTTTTTAGTTTTCTATGTTGTTTTATGTAGACTGTTGTTTTTCTTCTCGTTGGCCTTTTTTTTTGGCTATGGCTGTGTCGGTTTGGTTTCGACCTTTCAGTTTGAATTTTCATTTAATATCTTTTGTTTCTATTTTAAAATTTTACACCTCCTTGCAAAAGTATAGACGCGTATTGTTTATGGAGGAATTTGTGTATTAGGTTAAAAAATAAATATAGACAATACAGTTTTGCAGAAGCAAAGTTACGGAAGTTAATCAGATGTGCACACATATTTATAAAATCGTGAATGACAGAATACAGATCGAAGAGTGGTTGAATGTGATAGCGTAGAGATCGGATATTGGTCGAGTTGGTTTAGGATGAAAAAGGTATAGAAGTCGCAATGATACTGATATGATCACGTGATTAAAGAGACGCTTTGTTTCTATATATATATTGCTACATCTAGTGATCATTTTTTTTGGCAATCGCCAATGACAGTCAGCAGGGTTTAAGAACAGTTGTTCGACCTGTTAGTCAAATGCGTTTTGTATAAATATACTTTTTCACTTTTTTGGTCTTTTGGAAAATGTTGTTTGTACTGTATTTAAACCTTTCTACAACGAAATTTGTTTTACATGCACACTTATAAAAGTTGCGGTTTTTATCCAACGCAATCATAGGTTTGAACGTAGTTTTCAATTAAGACTCGTATATATATATATTTCAAGAGTCTATCCTAAATTGAGATAAATCAAGTGGCCAAGATACTTTTCGATCCCTAACATCACTGAAAAGACGTTAATAGTCGAAATCCGGATATGGTGAAAGTAATTTAGCACCTCAGGTTGGGGTTTACCATCTTTGCCGCAGGTTTATTGTTTTTACTTGATATAAAGTAAATATAGAGATCCATTTTGTTACATCTTGTGATCAATTTATTTTGCAATCGTCAATGGCAGTCAGCAGGAATTAAGAACATCAATTGTTCGACCTGCTAGTCGCATGCGTTTCGTTAAAATATATTTTTTTCACTTATAAATATAATTATTTGTGTGACTGTATCTTACATTAATTTGTTGGATCCTTTACTATAGATATTTCAGCTGATTTGTGACAATACTATCTTCATGCCTTATATATCATGAACTGTATTACGACGCTCGATTAAAACTGACGAGAAAATGTTACACCAGGCCACACAAAGCTTTATTTTTGGGAAGCCAAGGTGATCGAGTGGTCTAGCGCGTCAACAATGTTAGATCTAGTTAGTCGTGTGTTCTAGCGCGTCGGACACACTGCAAGGCGAATTGATGTCAAGATATCTCAGTAGCATGAGTTTGAATCTAACATTGTTGGGTTGATGTTTAGATTAGTTGTATATACAAAATGTACACAGCCATGTAACACGATCACTGATGGTTATCCGATGGATAAATCTGTTGTACATGTTTATATATAGTGCCGCTATACTTCTAAATTCGTACCAGATATAAGTTGTTTCGGTCAGAAATTACCACAGAACAATCCTGGCTTATTTCCATAATACATCATTTACATATGTCATTATAGTTATATATAAATGATCATAAATTAAGGACTCTCACTAAATGAAACGCTGGATGATAATCTAAACAGGTCTATATATATATCGTATTGACCTCGGCAAAAACCCACAGCTGATAGATATGTACATGTAACTGATTTAAGTCAATAAAGAAATAATTCATGGGGCTTGAATATATCGTGATTTAACCACGGATTGACCCTTGATGACAAATATTTTACCCTGAGCGATAGCGAGGTGTAAAATATCGGCAAAAAGGGACAACCTATGAAATATTTCGATTCTAATAGGACAAATGTGACATTTTTTATGGATTGAAATGCTCTTGGTGGGGGCAATTTTTGCTGTTCCCATAAATAAACGCACTATTTAAATGACGTAAAAGAACAGAGCAAACGGAATAACTGATTTGCTTAAACTATTTAAAAAGTCATATTTAGATAGGTTTGGATAAATTTAAATGATAATTTTACTCAATTGTCTTATATGTTTTCACAAATGGCTTATTTAACGCATTTTAGCATTGCTTGTTTACATTTCCTTGTCGTGATGATTTTCGGTTTGACAAGCGTGTGTTTTCCCGTAAAATGCTTATATTCTGACGTGGGAGTACGATCAAAACAACCCAAACAATATATTCATATTTGACCACGAGTGTGTACTCAAGCGTTTGAAGAACGTCATGTTAGAATAGGTCTTTATTGCTAGTTGTTTATTACTAGATATTTATTATTTAAAAACCTTTATCTAGAATTTAAACGTTAACAAAATTTGATATAGTTTAATAAAAAAAAAGAAAAAAACAGTTTCAAATTTATTTGATACACAATGGCCATTAAGGGGTTTTCCCTGTTATTTGTTATACGTATAGATCTGTAATGATATAAAATTAAGAAGAAGTTGTACGATTGCCAATGATACAACTATCTGCCGAATAATACAGGTCGATGGTGTAAACAACTATATATGTCACTGTAAGGCCTTTATCAATCAGAAGTATATATACCATATAGTCAGTAATAAAAGGCAATGATATAACAAAAATGTAGGTGGAATTGCAAACGATTAACGGTCAGTCTGATTATGGTATAACAATAAGACAAGTAGCAAATATTATATAAGCATATATTTGTATTGTATACGATACATTGGATTTAAATGTCTTCATTGATTTCTATCACTTGTATCACGCATTCGAACGATTAGAAATGTTCAAATTCAAAATTCAAAATAACGCCAAGTTATATAGTAAATATGCAGTCAACTCCCAATTCTTCCAGTATAAAGCAAAAAGAATGCCAAAAGCAATAATTGATTCGATACTAATACAGTTGCTCTTTTTTACTGTGTTCTTTATATCATTTACATATAGCAAAGGTAAGGTCTGATAAATGTTAAAAGTTCATTTTCATTAATTGTCATAGTCATTGTATGCAGAAAAGAATCTATAAAAAAGGACGACGGGAAAACATATACATGTTCCACAAAGGCGAAAACATTTTCACCTTTATTTGTGAACATGATTTTATTGTCTTTAAAAAAAAATCATTGAGTAATATTCAGATATTAAAAATCATTGAGTAATATTCAGATATTAAAAATACATTTATTAATTTGTTTAGATGCAGAATTTGTTTCAATGTTCTCTTAAACCCTAAAGAGATCGTCGTCTCCTGGTATCAACTGCATTCAAGTTACCTATGATGCTACCTTGTTCGCCTTTGATACAGGTAGAAACATTTACACACATTTGACATGCCAATGTATCATCCCCTGGTGTCAGCTGTCTTTATGAAACCATAATACTTTCCTATATGCTGATGACACAGGATGAATCATACACATGCTAAACTTTTCTTTTCTTTTTGGCTAGTTATTAAATGTTTATCTGATCCAACTTATTGTGTACTATACATATATATATATATATATATATATATATCGGTAATTCGTATATTTTCCCTTTGATCTTACTGCCTAACATTTAAGAGATAACTGTATTGTATTTGAAGCTTTAAGGACGTCCATCGGTAGTTTTACTGTCGCAAATTTAGTTTACCTGGCGACGCGGAGCGGAGACAGGTAAACGGGTATTTGCGACAGTAAAACTACCGATGGACGTCCGCAAAGCTTCAAATACAATACAGTTATCTCTATTCTAATGCAAAACAAGTTCATAATTAAATTTCAATCAGTATTTCAGTGTAAAATCTTCATTTAAGAAAATTCCGCGAAAAGATGTTATCTTCTTTGGTCCCTACACTAGGTGACGTCATAGGTATGCTTCTGGCGTCAGACATAAACACCGGGCGTTTTCTGGCTTCTGTGCCGCTTCAGAATGTAATAAATGTTGATAAACATGAGATATTTAGGCGCAACAAGTGAGTTTTTTGTTTATTATTGCAGAAATAACATGTCAATACATTCCGAAATTCAAAATGTCGGCTTCCTTAGTTACAGACAAGGAGATAGAGAATTTTACGCTTGCTGTTATCCAATCAGAACAATTGTTACAAAATAATTGCATTAGAATTTCGAGTATCAACGTACTGGCTGTATCCAGTAGGACAACCGGATGTGCCTTTTTGGCCAAAATGTGATTCGGCGGCGCTCAGTAGTCCTACGCCCAAAATTGGACTATTTTGCGTCGGCCGACGTCAGCTGAAAAATGGCGCGCTTTTGTACAAAATATTCATTCGTTTACAGCAAAGTACCGGCGGTCAATGCTGTTGATTGTAAGCACATTTATAAGAGAAAAATATATGAGTTTACTTATTATTTTCATGTTTGAACAAAAAAATTAAAGAAAATCTTATTTTTTCACATCTGAACATAGAATTTCGGATTTCGATTTTCTGCACTATAGAATAAAATAGCGATATTAAAAAGGGGTACAAAAAAAAGCATATCCTCCTATTACCTCGAATTTTTTACATCGTAATTTCGCTAGTTTTTCACATCGAAATCCGTAAAGAAAATGGGTGTCCAAAGTAGGGCAAAAAATTGTACCCATTTTAAAGTAGGGGTCTCAATTTTTTATAGGTTTTTCCTAGCATGGCCGGTAGAATTAGAAATTGGGAAAGATTCTGTTTATAAAGTAAATATTCATTCAACTATCAAGAATAGCTGACTCCTTATATATGTAACCCCTATAAAAATATCAATATGTGTCAATAAATTGTAAAATTATAGATTTTTTTTCGAAATTGAAGAAGGCGCCATTTTCTTTTTTTTTTTTTTTTTTACAACAAATAAATATTCTTTATTCATCAAATTGCTTGTTACAACTTTACTTCATTGTCCAAGCTTCAATAAAGTATCCCTGTGAAATACTTTCTGAGTATCCAGGAAAATAAGAATATAAATAAATATAAACATTATTTTTTTCCATCAATTATATCAATCTTTTTAACTTTATGAAAAATACATTTTGAGATGTTGTTTTGTTCTCATTCATAAACCTTCGTAGTTCCTTTATAAATATAGCATACACATCTAAAAATTTCAGCTTTTGCTCTGACACATAGTACGACTTGTAAATACAAAAACCTAAAATTGTCAAGAAATAATTTAAACCGTTATATCCTTGATCTGATATTTTGTATCCAAATACTATATGTTTTGCCAATATCTTGTTTTGAAAATTCATTTTTGCTAGAAGATAATGTACTTTCTTCCAAAAATCTTTCAAAAATGAACATGTAATAAAGAAATGCAAATAATCTTCTTCTTTTGTTTTACAAAAGTTGCATTTATCGTTCTCAGATATTTTCCACTTTAATAGTAGCTGCTTTGTAGGAATGATATATTGAAGCAGTTTCCATCTGAAAATTTTCAACTTATTTTCCTTTAAAATTTCAAATATAAAATCATATACAAATGGCATCTGTGGTACGTATTCTAATTTTAAATATCTTGTCCAAATGTTGATACCGATTGGCTTTGTATATTTTTTATCTACTAAAGTTTTATAGAGTATTTTATTATTGATATCTTTTGTTTCAATTTGTTTATTTTGCCATCTTAATTTAACCTTACATATATTGATTTTACTCTTAACGGAGTTTTCTTTTTTTAAAACTTGCATCCATTCTTTTGGGATGCAGGATTTTAACATCTTAAACTCTGCAATCCAGTTTGTTTTATTAATTAACTTTTTTAAAATAAAACTTTCGGATAAATTTCCTTGACTATCCAACATGTCGTTTATATAAACCAATCCACTTTTAACCCAGTTCGGGAAAAACAAGCATTTGTTGCGATATTTAATATATTTATTTCCCCAAATAATCTGTTTTCTAATATTAGAGAAGTGATTAGAACATGTTGATAAACCTCCTCCTGTTTTAACCCAACTTGAAATTACTTGTAAATAAAAGTCGGGTATTTTTCCAAGTCTATCTATTGATTTAATATTATCTAAATTCATGTTAAAAACAAGAAAGTTTTTACCAAGATTGTTAAAATATTTAGTAGGAATAATCTTCCAATTCGACATATTGGTTGTTGTTAATTTTGAGACCCATGAGGCTTTCAGTGCTGTAAAATAACTGTCAAAATCGATCATTCTTAACCCCCCTTTTTGGTATTCTCCAATAAGTGTGTTTCTTTTTACTTTGTCATTTTTTCCTTCCCAAATGTATTTGAAACAGCAGCTTTCAATTTCTTTCAAGTAAATCTCTGGAACTTTACACGAAGTAGCCAAAAATGTAAATTTTGGTAATATTAAAGATTTTATGATCAATATTTTCCCAACCATTGTTAATTTTCTTTTTTCCCATGTTTTAATTAATGATTTCATGTTATCTATTTTAGGTTCCCAATTTAACTTTTCACATTGAAGTTTATCGTGACCAAAATAAATACCTAAAGCTTTGACGGGTTTGTCGGTCCAGCGTATGCCTTCAATCTTATCTACGCTGTTTTTAAGCGCCCCAATCCAAATTCCTTCTGTTTTATTACGATTTAGCTTTAACCCTGAGAAAGAGCCAAATGTTTCAATTATATTCATAGCTTTAGATATATCTGATTTTGAACTACAAAACAGAGTTGTATCATCAGCTAATTGTGATATTTTAATGCTATGTGTTTTATTATCTATAGTAATACGAAAACCTTTAATGTCTGAGGTTTGCCTCAATCGCTCGGCCATAATTTCGACTGATAAAACAAAAAGTAAAGCCGATAAAGGACACCCTTGACGGATTCCTCTAGAGTTTTCAAAAATTTCGGATACCCATCCATTATTTATTACACACGTCTGTATTCCCTTATATAATGTTTCCACCCATGATATGAATGATTCATTAAAACCAAAATGCTTTAGAACACTTAACATAAATTCCCATTCCAAAGAATCAAAAGCTTTTGTAAAATCAACAAATATTATAGCCCCATCTATTCCGTATGATTCTGCATAGTCCATTATATCTTGGATTTGCCGTAAATTAAATCCAATAAAACGATTTTTTACATATCCGGTTTGATCTTCATTAATTAATTTAGGAAGAAGTTTTTTTAGTCTCTGTGCTAAAACATGAGATAGTATTTTCAAATCAACATTTAATAATGATATCGGACGATAATTGTCTAAAGATAATGGATCATTTTTCTTGAATAATAAAGAAAGAACACCTGTTCGTTGTGTATATGAAAGAAGTTTTTCCTCATGTCCCTTATTTAGAACTTTTACCAACATTGTTTTTAATTTTTCCCAGAATGTCTTATAAAATTCTAATGATAAACCATCTAGACCAGGTGATTTATTTAGCTTCATCGTGTTAATAGCTTTAGTACATTCATCTATAGTAACCTCCCCATCACAAATTTTAAAGTCATTTACATTTATCTCCCTTTCCATAATAGTATCACCTACATATGTATGCAGTAGATCTTTATCTGGAGCCGTGGTTGTATATAATATTTTATAATAGTTTTTAATCATTTCTAAAATTTGTTCTTGATTTGTTGTTATCTCGTTATTTTCATTTCTGAGTTTGTTAATAGATTTTTTTACTTGTCGCTGTTTTTCTAATCCCAGAAAATAAGAATTATTCTTTTCTCCTAGTTCTATCCATTTCTCCCTTGATCTAATTTGAGCCCCCTTTGCTTTATATTCATAAATTGTGTCTAATTGTAATTCTAATTGTTTTATATTATTTGTAAGTGTTTCATCTTCTTTTAATTGTTTCTCTGGTTGTCATTAAGTGTTCTAATTCGCTTTCTAATTTTCTTGTTGTCTCCCTTGATAACTTCGATTTTCTTTTACAGTATAGAATAGATTCGTCTCTAATTTCAATTTTTAGATTGTCCCATAAAAGACGGATATCGCTACTGTCATTATTGATTATACGATTTTCGAACTGATTTATTACTCTGTTGATTGTGTTTAATATAATATTCAATATCCTTTAAAATAGAATTATTTAGTTTCCAGTATCCATTCCCTCTTTCTGAAGCCCCTGTCTTAAAGTTTAAAACTATCCCTTGATGGTCAGTCACTTTAATCAGTGCCGGTTTAATTTTACAATATTCAACGATCTAGACTGAAATTCTTTTGCAATTAAAATTAAATCTATCCTACTAGCTTGTGTCTTATCCTCTCTTCTCCATGTAAACTGTTGTGTGCTTTTATGTAAAATACGCCAAATATCTATAAAATTATGATTTTTCAAAAGAACTTTTAAACTATTAACAGGCTCTGAAAATTTCGTATTTTTATTTAAGCTTTTCCTATCTAAAGTTTTCAATGCTTCATTGAAATCGCCGGCAACTAGAGTAATGCCTATAGAATTTTCTTTTATAAAATTGTTTACTTTTTTAAAGAAAGAATTTCTATCGGTTCTATAGTTTGGTGCGTAAAGACAAACTAAAGACAATATTACATTATCCATTTTCACATTTAATAAAATAAGTCTTCCGTCATTATCGCAGAATTTATTAATAACCTCAATGTCTGCATGCTTGTTTATACCTATTGCTACCCCCCTACTTGCCGTAGTTCCATGACTGCAGTGAAAAATAAAATCAGTTTCTTTTTCTAGACTAGCCCTAGTTTCTTCATTTAGATGTGTTTCTTGTAAAAGTGCAATGGAACACTTATTACGTTTAACCCACTCTATGACTCTTAATCCTTTTTCTTTATTTTGTATACCATTAACATTAAGTGTACATAAATTAATATTTGTCATTGTAATGATTAGTTAAAAGGTAATTTAATTTCGTTGACTTATCTAACATTAAACAGGTCGAGAACTCTAGATTTTCTGACGTCAGAATATATTTGCATAGTAATTTCCAAAACACAAGGCCAATACGGCCTTGAAAAACTGACCAATCGACTCAATGAACTACAATGCATTGTGGGCTACTACGAGTAAACTACTACTTAAAACACGTGGTATTAGTGGGAAAACAGTCAATTAATATATTGTCTGGGACTCTCATTACCAAAGTTTTTATTCTGCAAATATATTTAATGTAAAATATATAACATAATCTTCAATTTGCATGCTCAGATTAAAAAATATTGTTTATTAAAATTGAGAATGGAAATGGGGAATGTGTCAAAGAGACAACAACCCGACCAAATAAAAAACAACAGCAGAAGGTCACCAACAGGTCTTCAATGTAGCGAGAAATTCCCGCACCCGGAGGCGTCCTTCAGCTGGCCCCTAAACAAATATATACTAGTTCAGTGATAATGAACGCCATACTAATTTCCAAATTGTACACAAGAAACTAATATAAAAATAATACAAGACTAACAAAGGCCAGAGGCTCCTGACTTGGGACAGGCGCAAAAATGCGGCGGGGTTAAACATGTTTGTGAGATCTCAACCCTCCCCCTATACCTCTAACCAATGTAGAAAAATAAACGCATAACAATACGCACATTAAAATTCAGTTCAAGAGAAGTCCGAGTCTGATGTCAGACGATGTAACCAAAGAAAATAAACAAAATGACAATAAAACATAAATAACGACAGACTACTAGCAGTTAACTGACATGCCAGCTCCAGACTTCAATTATTCGACTTTCTTTTTCGCCTTGCAAAAGTAGTTGAACCAGTTTTGTGCATTGTTATGAATATTGAACCAGCATTAGTTTCACGACATGACACAGTGAAATAGCCAATGAAGTGACCACTGTCCAGTAAGAAAATCATTTGAGCTCTTTTAAACTTGTTTATCATATATTTAGTACAAAATACAGCTATTTTGTATATCTAATAAAGGTTCTTTTTTCCAGTCTGTATCCTCTACTCTGTATCGCATACCCCGTATCGCATGGCTAAACCCGTATCGCATACCCCGTATCGCATGGTAAAACCCGTATCGCATACCTTTTTTTTTTTTTTTTTTTTTTAACCTAAGTCAGTTTTTTAGGTGTTTTTTTTGCTTAAGAATTTTTTTTCTAAAAATAGGTAATTTTTTGGAATGACGTCATTGTTTGGTATGTAACGTCACGTACATCAAGTTTTCATATTGTATGTGACGTCACGAACATCAAGTTTTTACAACATATTTTTTGGCACACTCAATGCAACTATAAAAAAAAAACACACTTAAATATATACAATAATAAACAAAATATTTTCAAAACAACAGATTGTAAGGTAACCTAGGTGCTTTGTATAAATAATTGAGCAGTTATTTTAAAGCTTTGAAACAAGACAAAAGCAGAACTGAAGGTAACCCAGTGCTATGGATCAGAAAACAGTTCATATGCTACTATAATACTCTTCTGTTGAAATATATGATAAAGCGTATAATACATGGCAAAATCCAAAGGCCCTCGGGCTGATATTGATGTCTCGGGATGATACGGATTTTGCTATGTATTATTCTCTATATATTGTTATTGCAAAATCATTTCTGCCCAGAAAAACACGAAACTCCATCGAAACACTTCTTTCTGTACTGAATGTGTATTTTTTTTTATCAGGACCTGAACTAATAGTAAGAACATCATAATATTCAGTATGCTAAAAATAAGTGTTATGAAATCGACAGGGGCAGGTCCAGTCATTTTAAAAATCCAAATGCACTGATCGTCCAAAAAAGGGGGTTGTCGTTTGTTTATGTGTTACATATTTGTTTTTCGTTCATTTTTTTTTTATATAATTTAGGCCGTTAGTTTTCTTGTTTGAATTGTTTTACATTGTCATATCGGGGCCTTTTATAGATGATTATGTGGTATGGAATTTGCTCATTGTTGAAGGCCATACGGTGATCTATAAATGTTAATTTCTGTGTCATTTTAGTCTTTTGTGGACTGCTGTGTCATTGGCAATCATACCACATCTTCTTTTTTATTACAGATCCAACGCTGCAATTTTCACAAAACATATCAAATTTTCCAACTTGTCACACATACATATGGATAAAATACAGCTTATTTCCTAATGCACATGGAGCAAAACTTTGGTTAGCTTGCTTGCTTTGTTTGTATATTGTACAAAATATAAAATATACAAGTTAAACTATGCCTATATATATATATAATATATATATTGTTTAAAGATGTCAATCTTATTTTCAAAGCTTGTATAAACAACTATACACACAAAGCAAGCAAGCCAACCAAAGTTTTACTTTGCAGGTTTAAGAAATCAGCTGTAATGATTTTATTCAGTTTGGCAAATGTATGAGCCCGTTAAAAAACGAACTGAAACTACAGTTGCTAACTTCACTACCTAAACAAAGGGAACAGTTTGGAAGTCCCATATACTGAAATGTGACCAACAAAAATACTTATAGATTTTGTTAGCACTGCCATGTATGTAAATATTTCTTCGCCTTTTTTACGAACACAAAATTCAAGGATCCCACATTTGCCTTTAATTATCTATACGAACATTGCTGTACTCTTGAATATCAGCACCGGCTAGCTAGCTCTGTTATCGACGGCTTACTTTACACCAGTAAGTTTGTCTCATGGGTAATTGTGTTTTATCGCTGTTGTTTTGTTGCTTCTGGTGGACAAAGGCGGCCGTACATTGACCTATGTTTTACTTTTTTCAAATTGTTATTTGGATGGAGAGTTGTCTCATTGGCACTCATACCACATCTTCCTATATCTAAATACATGAAATCTCTGAGCCATCATCAAACATGTTAATGGCTATATATCGGGTAATTCAAACCCTTTTTTTCTTCGCATAGAAACAACTCTTCGTTAATCTGAGCATGGAAGTAATACTTTATATCACGAACTATAAATGAAGATACACAAAATGACAAACTAAGCGAAATTGTGAATCCCGCATCGCACGAAAAAATGTGTTGTATTTCAGTAAATAACACGTGTTCGTGGTTGATTGTAAACACGTAGTAGTCCATCATGCATTGTGACTCATTTACTGGATTGGTCAAAAACCGAGGTAAAAATAAATTGCGTCACATGTAAATAAACAATTACATGTGCGAGAACATTTAAAGTATGCTAATTTATGCATTTCCATATAAGGTAGTGGTCCTGACCTGTTTAATCTCGTGTCAATTATTAACCCGTGAAGTACGGACGTACCCAGGTAGATAAAATTTGTTTCATCACCTGCTACATTGTGTATAAAGTATTCAACATGTTCAATTTGGACAAATATTTCTACCTCTATCGGTTTAAATGGATTACGTTGCAGTTCACTAAAAAATAAGTGAAATAAAAATAAACATATGAACTGAGTATTTTGCAATTGAAACTGAGTGCTTTTGCATATGTGGCATACTATATATAAGCCTGAACTTTGAATGGATTTAAATCCTGTTTTATAATTCATACGTAAATGATTTTTTGGATTACTTTTACAATTCTGAAACAGATGTTTTCTGAAGATGAGCACATCGCTGATAAGGTAAGTAATTTTGGATATATACCCAAGATTGTTTTTATTTGTTTGTTTATAAATAACTTTAATTTTGTTATCACTTGCAACAAAAGGTTTGTGTTTGTTATCAACTAATAGTAAGTCCCAAAAAGTGTCGCTTTTATGATGTACATGCATATTAAAACTATATTTACGCACATTAAGATTATACAAATACATTGTAAGAAATAACTGTTTCACAAACATACAGCTACAGGTTTTAAAAATGACTATATGTAATCTACCTTTTTCTTGTTTAAAGGTAGTTTTACGATTTTTTTTGCTATAACATATTTCTAAAAATAGCTTTGGGAAAACCCAGTATTGCAAGTAAGCACAAAATTGCTTGATATATAACATACTCGACATTGTACATGTAAACCTCTGATTATGATATAATTTAATTAACTCCTCATCTACTATCTTATAATAATTGTATAAAATCTCAACTTCACATGTTGATCTTCGTGCTATAAAACCATAAATGTTATACATTGTCATTTCCATATCAGATACGAACATTTCAAATTTAATCAATATACATTTGGCGAATAACAAAATGATAGTACTACATACCCATGTCCATGATAATATTGGTGTAGTACTAACAGCTAAATATATTTGATTGAAATTTTCGCCATTTTCGCCTATTTGTCTATTACGTTTATTGGTCCGCTATAATTATTAGCTGATTCTAAAAAATCTCCGCCTCGATTTTTTTTATACTTGCATTTTATAATCTTTGGTACATAATACAGATGTTATAAAAAAAATTAGGCACTTCTATCGAGTAGAAATGGAGAACGGTCATCTTTATTTTGTATGTCCCCACTATGGGGGCGTGGTCCTCCTTTCCCCTTGTTTCTGAAGTACACGAAAGCTATTCATCTCTCTAAATTAATTATCAACTAAATATCATTGAAACAAAATGAATATATTTTAAAACATCATTAAATTTTAAGTGCTACTGATTTTTTTTAACAGAATATGCCGGAATCGACCCCATCCGATGTTGTGTCAATACATAGATCAACGTTGTCAATTTCCGGCGTAAAATGTCAGTCAAAGTTGGAATCTTTTCTTCTTTGTAGACTTTGTATACATTTTGTTTATCTTAATGTCAGGAAAGTCAGGCAGTATGTTGAAACCATATCAACGTTATAGCAAACCAGGCTTTACTTGGTAAACTAACAGTTTAAGGCCTGCATCAACATCATGAGATTGTTGACATCGTACTTTAATAAAGTTGAGAAAAGATTCATTTCGTGCATATTGTTACCGGCCGCTGAGTTTTTGAAATGAACAACTTATCTGTTTGGTCATATCGATTTCTTTCATAATTTTCCTTTCATTTATTAATACAGTTATCGTTATGTGTTTTGTTTCTTTTTTTTGTCAAAAGGGGGAGGGGGGCTTGCTCTTTTAATTTTATCAAAGGCATTTAAGGCATGCGTAATTTTTAGGACTTGTGGTTCTCAATTTCTGATTTGCAGTGAAGGTTCAGCCTCTTCATGACTTTACATATATATTTCAAATCTGCAGTTTCTCAGGAAAATGATTATTTATGATTACTATATTAGTATTACATTCACTCACTGTCATGGCTTTTTTTGGCATAAAAATGTTATTATAGGAAATGAATGCTTTTTTTTGTAATTTTATTTGGGTGTAAAAGTGTTATTCGTGCACACATTCTAAGAATGAAGCGCTTCCGAGCTTCATAAAATAATGTGTTTCGGTCAACACTTTTACACCCCAATAAAATTACAAACTGACGAAGCATTCATTTTTTAATAATAATAACATTAGCCAGGAAATTTTTTCCAATTTAACTTTGTTAAGGTGTTTATCATTACTACTGAAGAGATCTTAAAAACAGAAAGTAGAATAGAACGATCTAATGTCCATGTAAGCGAAAACTGGACACTTCTTCCTTCAATCAGAACCGGATACTTTTCCTGATAAAAGAAAACATTTGTATTCACATGACTTTTGATAATGAAAATAACGACAGGGTCAAGATGTGCACTTAAAGTTTTGTGCTGACATTCTCGACTGGAAATGGTTTAAATTGACGTATGAAAAAAAATAAACTTTTCTAATTAAGTGTGTCTTTTTCTTTTAAACAGCAAGTATATGCCCGGAAGGATATGTAAAATGTAAGGATGATATACATTGTGTTGATTCTTCGTACGTGTGTGATGGAAACCATGATTGTATTGATAATTCTGATGAAGATCAGGACCTTTGCAGAGGTAAAACACAAATCAAAATAAATGAAAATAGTGTCTACCGTTAGTAAATACAATACACAATTGTTTTATACTCCGTATACAGTTGTGTAATACACAAAGCTACTGAATAACAAAAGTTGCTTAATTGCCGTAATTACATTTTGACAATATAATCTAAAAATATAATCAATAAATACTGAAAAAGAAAAGTAAAAAAAAAAATGAATAGAATGAATATCTTTAGAAAAGCATAATTTTGCATTGCTTTAAGAGGAAACATTTTCAAGTACCAGTATTAAAGAAATATAACGCCACTTCGTATTTGATTTGTTTTTCCATCAGTTTTAATTCGAGTCATATTTGACGAAACAAGCACATTAAAATTCGGGTATCTATACTGAGTTTTTATAGAGAAATATGGAGACTTTCAAATTCCTCAGAATTTCTTTTATTAATGGAGAATAATTCAAACTGTTGCTTTTCTCTTAAAAATTGTTTCCTGTGTCGTTTAAATAGCTAACTATATGACTTCAAATGTGAAACATGATCTGCTTCCCCTTCCGGAGCACCTGAAATCACCCCTAGTTTTTGTTCAGTATTTTTATGATTTAACTTTTTGCTAAGTGTAGAAGAATTTCTTGATTAAAGAATTTATAAAAATCGAAGAATATTAGATAAGGTTAGGACCCTTTCATATAATTTATCCATGTGATCGTTAAGAAGCTTCTCTCCCAATCTTTTGATTTTCAGTGTCCAAATATTGAATTCTTTTTCAACGCATATTGCTCCAATAAACGTAGAAATGGTCATGCAAAGTCTTTTACGGATCGCAAGTGCTAAGTTGTGAATGACTGACCTATAAAATTACATAAATAGACATTCTTGTTACAGCAACCAAATGTGATGAACCATATGTAAAATGCAAGGATGGTCTTCAATGTGTGTATACCGATCACCTGTGTGATGGAGGCAATGATTGCCGTGATAAATCTGATGAAGATGCGGATTTTTGCAAAGGTAAATGCTGCGTAAATTACTTGCAAATGTAGTAAACCAAGACGCTTACCGTTGTCCTGTCTTGGTTTTACATTTTAGCTCACCTGGCACAAAGAGGCATGCGTGCTTTTTCACTTTTTGTCCGTCGTCCATCGTCGTCGCCCAAATTTTCTCCTCTGAACCAATGTGCCCAATTTAACCACATTGCCCACATTCATTATTTGGTTATCTAAGGGACAAATTATTGTCTAATGACCCCGCTTTCCAACCAGCATTTCCGAAAGCATTAACAAATATAACATAGGAGTAAGAAGAACGTGTTCGTCGTTTATCTTAAAAGCCTCTATACATAAAGAATCTCTAACAGGAATGAAATGTTCAAAATCTTAAAATCTACATACCGGCTATTATCAGGAAAACTGTCAGACGACTAGTAGTTTTTGCCTTTTTATGACGAATTTTACCATTTGTTCTGTCTATTATCTTCGAAATGTAATACAGAGCAAACTTCGAATTGCAAGAATGGCAGATAAGACAATATCGTCAGACGACTTCTGCTTGGAGCTAGTATAAAAGCAAGAAGATGTAGTATGTTTGCAAATGAGACAACACTCCTACAGAGAACAAATGACATAGGAGTTAACATCAATAGGACATATTACGGACATCAACAATGGGAACAAATCAAACCGCATAGTAAGCTACAGAAGTCTCCGACAATATGATGCCTCGTTCACACGATTTAATTGAATCGAATGCGAATCGAATTCTCTAATCGCGTTCACACACTCTTCTTTTTTAATTCGAATTGATTCGAATTGGCTAATTCGAATTATCCAATTCGCATTATAAATACGCTTTTGTTAATACGAATTTAAAGTTAAAGTCGTTTGGACAGTAAAGCGAATTTGACGCGCATTGCAATTCGAATTAGAATTCACGTTAGGACGTAAAACGTTTCGAATGCGAATTAAACTAATTCGAATTCGTTAATGCAAATCGAATTCGAATTACGTGTGAACTCAGCATGAATGTAAAACAATTTAAACGAAAGAACTAATGGTCTGATTTAAGCCTCGGTCACACCTTACCGGATAGCTCGAACGGACGCCTAACGGATTACCTTTTTTTTTCAATCCGTTCATGTCCGTTAGACGTCCGTTCTTATCCAATAGACGGCCGTCCATATCCGTTGCATGTAATTACATATACATGTATCTATGCATAGGGGGGAAAGGGGGCGACCATTTGCTATTCTAGGTGGTGGGAATTCGAAGAGAATCCTGGTGTATTTGTACTAGTATTTGTCTGTCCTAGGTGCTCTACCTTTATATCCATTCAACAGTAGGCCTATATGTTCATCTTTTTTTTTGTTATTTTGTTTAATGTAAATTATTTGAATGAAGTATGTAAAAGTTTGTTGCCAACTTTTTTTGATAATCCACATAAACTATAACATTGGAGATCTATAGTAGGATTTTTGTCTGGATTGACTATTAATCTGCATCCATTGCATTATATGCTTTAATTTTTAATTAAACATATTTCACTTTTGCACACAGACACAGAATATTCTTTTTCATGTAGTTTTGTGTCATGTTATTTAGGGGTCTTTTATATACATGTAGCTTACTATACTTTATTGGTTCTGCTATAATAAATGTTGAAGGCTGTCAGAGATCTATATTAAGTCATTTAGTATCTGGCGAGGAGTTCTCTCGTTGGCAATCATACTCAAACTTCTGATTTTCATATTAGAACTGTAATCAAGCCTTAAGCAGGCAAACTGAAAGGGACCTGTAGTTCCTATAGTAAATAACTTATTACAAAAAACTGTTCCACTTTTAAAAAAAAATCAATGAAGTATTTTAAATGATATAATGTAGCTAGCCATATGGAATATGTTTTATATGTTGTGCATCTCTTTTCTCCTTTCAGTCACAGGGGCTATGTTCAAAGCATGGTTGTTTATATCATACATTTGTAACTGGTGGTAGGATATATACATGTAGTAATGCAGTGTTGAATACTGATTCCCCTCTCACTAAATTGATAGGGATAAAAGAATTAAAATTCTTTCACTAAATCTCAATAATAGGGCAAAAGTGAACGAAATCAATCTAAGCACACTATTGTTTCTGCTCTGACAGACATGTTTTCTGCTCTTTGATAGGGTTGTCTCTTTAACACCTTGCCCATTTCCATTTTCAATTTAATAGATAATTTAAGTATGTGATATGTGATATGTGATAAGTATCCAAAAGTGAGCTTATTTGATCAAATTCCTCCTTGTGATTCAATTCTTGAAAATAGAGTTTTACAACATATGGGTAAAAGGTAAGATCATTGAAAATATTAGGCAATACATTGCGTGACGTCATAATTACCGATAAACAGAATACTAGGTCTCGTCTAGATATTCCACATGATATAGTCAGTATCAAAAACTCTACCTATTATTCTATATATATTTTATCTTGCCATTTTTTAGACAAGTTTTGGGCGGAAATATATAAGATATTTGAAAAAGCTAAGATTGGTAGACATATTTTCACTATAAAAAAATTAATCTGGGGATATTAAGTTGATGATCAACATTATTATGAAATAAACTTTTTAATAACAGTTATTGTGTTTACTTCACACAAAAAACAATATTTGACCGAATATAGGGCAAATAATATCAATCAATATAATGTTTTTAGGTCACAATTTTTAAGTACCGATTATTGTTACACAAAATATATATTATATATATAACATTGATGGAAAAGGAATACTAGAACAGATATATTCCTATATTTGACAACACTATTATTGTCAATATTGTTTGATATATGTAATTTACAAAGCTCTATGTTCTTTAATTGTTCGCTAGATGATATTTAATTTTCGATTTCTCAATGAGTTTTGAAAGTGAAAGTACCGTTTATTTATTTCACATATTTATATACTGTTATTTTTGATTTTACGGAAGCTTACTATGCTCTTCAACTTCGTACTTTATTTGGCATTTTAAACCTTTTTTGGATTCGAGCGTCACTGATGAGTCTTTAGTAGTCGAAACGAGCGTCTGGTGTATATTCTAAATTTAGTCTTGGTATCTATGATGATTTTATTTACTATATGAGTCAAAAATTTGATGTAGCTTCCGTAGCTTATACATTTATATTTGGCAAACAAGTGAAGAAAATTATTAATCCACAAAAAAAACCCTGCAAAAACCGTTATAGGGAAAACGGTACTATTTATTCTGCCATAGGCGACAATACTAACATTTTATGAATTTACCAGTTTTTATAATATAAACCTGGATAAAACAGTTATGTGTTGTGTTAGTACTTTATTACTGTATTCTAAAAATTGAAGCCAAATAGTATCATATAAAAAAGAAGATGTGGTATGATTGCCAATGAGACAACTATCCACAAAAGACCAAAATGACACAAACATTAACAATAATAGGTCACCGTACGGCCTTCAACAATGAGCAAAGCCCATACCGCATATAGTCAACTATAAAAGGCCCCGATAAGACAATGTAAAACAATTCAAGCGAGAAAACTAACGGCCTTATTTATGTAAAAAAATGAACGAAAATCAAATATGTAACCATTTTCCCACGAAGCTTGTTTATGTTATCCATGCCCACCGTCATTTTGCACCAAATGTATGAACTTTTGGAAGCCTTTTCGAATAATTATCTAGAAAATATTTCAATAGGTTTTAAATTTGCAGTTATTCATAGATAAATAAAAAAAATATATTGTACCCTTACATCCAATCACAGCGCTCCTAAGTTGACTTCCTTCGCCTGTCTTTGGTACACAAAAGGCCAACCTAGTGCTGGGGAAATGAAATAATACCGTTTTCACTATACCGGACAACATAAAAATAAAAAAAACTCAAACCAAATTCCGAACACACTCTATAATGCGTTATTCAGTTTTATTATCGACATCCATCAGATAGTAACAATTAATGATGAAAAAAAGTAATAATTTTTTTATATATATATAATCTTAATATTCAAGTAAGAATTGTAAAATAATAGAGAATTTATGTATTAATGATAAAAAGAATTCATGTATTAATGATAAAATGTATTCTTCTCATATATGTTATGATGGTATGATACTAAACCCCTAACGGGAAGGATTGTAACTGATATTCATTTGACGAAATCATAATCTTTCAACCAGTTTAATTGAAGTCTAGAGCTGGCATGTCAGTTAACTGCTAGTAGTCTGTTGTTATTTATGTATAATTGTCATTTTGTTTATTTTCTTTGGTAACATCTTCTGACATCAGACATGGACTTCTCTTGAATTGAATTTTAAATGTTCGTATTGTTATGCGTTTACTTTTCTACATTAGCTAGAGGTAAAGGGGAGGGTTGAGATCTCATAAACATGTTTAACCCCGCCGCATTTTTGCGCCTGTCCCAAGTCAGGAGCCTCTGGCCTTTGTTAGTCTTGAATTATTTTAATCTTAGTTTCTTGTGTACAATTTGGAAATTATTATGGTGTTCATTATCACTGAACTAGTATATATTTGTTTAGGGGCCAGCTGAAGGACGCCTCCGTGTGCGGGAATTTCTAGTTATATTGAAGACCTGTTGGTGACCTTCTGCTGTTGTTTTTGCTATGGTCGGTTGTTGTCTCTTTGACACATTCCCCATTTCCATTCTTAATTTTATTCTAGCAAAATTATAATTATATTCCTGAGGATACCCTGGTCTTAAGGTGCTTTTATACAGAGATCTCTACTGAAATTGCTGTAGCAGTGAAGAAATCGGTAGACAGCATGTGCATTTTTTTTTTTTGTGAAATAAAAAAACATCAGCAACATATTTGGATATTTATTTTTGGCTGCTCATTTTTTATCTATACCAACGACAATGAATTATATTTCATTAGATATCTAAAATATTTTTATGAATGATCTTGCCTTTGTTTGTACTGTTTTTTTGAAAATGTGTAAAATTGAAATTAAAATTTAAATAAAATTCCGCGAAATTTCATGAATGATTTGACGAATTTACGTCATGGCAAAACACAACGTTATACGAATGAATACTTTCGTTGGAAAGATTATTTCATTATTTGAATGCTTCGAATGCGGTTAATATCTCATAAAAATAAAGTTTTGGAGGAAGGTGCTATTCTATTTAGATTCCGTTGCATTTTTCGAACAATTTTTTATTTTAGAAAGTAGATATAGCGGCTAACTCCTTAGTTACGACATGTCAATTTTGCATTTGATGGTTATTATTGTAGCGTTTACAAATAAAAAAGTGTTAATTAAAAATCGAGATTATTTGGCTCTAGAATTATAAGGATTAAACACATTTTTTCTAAAAGGTTAGTGATGAGTCAACCGGGGCTCTTACTCACAAATTTTACATAAAAGTCCTTCTATTCAGTTTGTCAGTTAATCGCCCCGGTTTACACATCAATAACCTCTAGAAAATGTGTTTAATCCTATAGTGTTATCCCCAATGCAAAGACAAACGATCTTCATCAATAAAAGTCAAACAGATGTGTATTTTATTGTTTTCATCATAGAAATGTTTAATTACTTGTCCTGTTTGTGACTCAAAATATTAAAAACATAGTGGTCGAAATGTAGGTTTAGATAACCTCAAGCAATTAAAGAAAAAAACTGACTGGGTAAAAATGGTCAGCACAATAAGCTCTTATATACCCTGAAAATCGTAGAAAATAATGGTTATTAGTACATGTATTTGATTTTTTTGTTAGAAAGTTGTTAGAAAAAACACAAAATAACACATTGTTTTTTTTTAAAATGTTCTATGTCAAGTAAGGAATATGGCAGTTGTTATCGAAATAGTCCGTTTCTATGTATGATTGCGTTTGATTTTGTAGCAGTTGTTCCGTTTTTTCCTCTTGTGATTGATTTGTTTCCCTCAGTTTTGTTCTGTGACACGGATTTGTTTCAGTTAAGTCGATGTACGACTATCGAACAGCGGTATACTACTATTGCCATTATTTGCCTATGAAATCAAAACTTTAACCAAGTTTTATGAGTTATTATTGCCACTTAAAACTTTTTTTCACGAATTTTTGCAGCTTATGGCATTTATGTTTTATGTTATAGGAGTAATGTTAAAAATATTTACTGCAATACGATTTATTCGCACCACAGAATCTATCATACCTGACATTTTCAGAAAATCTGTCAAACCCTTTTGGAGTTGATGAACCTGAGATACCATGTTTTTATTATCAAAATGTGTTGCTGTTATCTTGAAAACTCTAGAAGCAAGATAAAAAGTATATGATGAACTTTTCCTGGGAGAGAATGAACCTGATCTTCTTAAATATTTTTAACGGACAATTTGAGACGGATATAATATAACCATGTAAGCTCCAAAGAACTAATTTCTGAGCTAATAGTCCAGTCAAACTAAGATTTAACCTCTAACTAATTGCAACAGAAAATGTTTTTGTTCTAATCTATGGCATTATGCCCTTTATATAAACAGAAAAAAGTCCCATAAAATCTAACTTGAGGAAAACTCAAAATCAGTACTTTTAATTTCCTATGGAAATTAACATTGGAAGGGGAGATTACTCTTACAAAAATGAGTCTTTTTTGGTCAGTTTTTGGTTGTTTTTCTTGAAATGTATGTACAGTATGATACTTTGATGGGGTTATAAGTTTGTATTTGACTGAAATATATAATCTTCTGCTCATGAAATGTACAAAACCAAAATGTTATGGGTAGTTTTATTTTTTTCATGCATTTTTCATTAAAGAATTTGCAAATGTGAAGCTTTGTAACCATTTTGAAAGAAATAATTTAAAAATTTGGTAATGTTTATATCTGTATATTATATTATTTCAGCAACTTACTTATCTAAAGAAACTTTAAACCACAAAAAGAAGAATACATGCTTAATTATTTTTTATTAAATTTGAGATTCTTTACCTTGACATGTTGAAAAAATCAATAAATGGTCAACTAATGAATTACGAAATCTAGATTATAGCTTGATAAAATATATGAAAACACCTTAGGAGTTGTTTATTATACTGTAAAGACCGCTAAAAAATCAAGAATCAATACATTCTGATGAATAGAAGCGGTAAAGTTATAATTTTGTATCAATTTTTATTGATATTTCTGCCTTTTTTGCAAGAGTTGTCTCCCTTTTCAATACAAATCTCAATAGAAATTTTAAATGGTGATTTTTTTAGTCTTCCTCAAGTTAGATTTTATGGGACTTTTTTCTGTGTATATTTGGGGTATAATACTTAAGATTAAAACTTAAAAATCTTCTGTTGCAATTACTTTAAGGTTAGGGTCAAATTTATGCTAGATTGACTGGACTATAAAGATGGCCTCGGGGTGCATGATTCACCGGCGGCGGTAACATGCCACAAAAACATTTTAAAGGCATAGGTTTCTAAAGCCCTTTTCTTGATTCAACTTTCTCAGGAAGGTTCGATATAATGCAAATATCAGGAAAGACAAATAATTGAAAGCCAGGGATACATAAGAACTGAAGCAAATGAAAATTAATTTAGCAAAAAAGGAACCTAAAATAATATCCAAATCCATCTAAGGTTATCTTTGCCTTGGGGTTGTCAAAATCTTACTCAAACATCAATAATCGGAAGATCGTCATTGACATTCTTATCGTATTCCTAATTTATAAACTGTTACCGTTTTCTTTTTGAAAATGTTAAAGGCAAATTATTGAAGAGGATATCCGTAAGAACATTAGTTGGAGTTTGTCTAAAGAGCGAGTAAGGTCTTACATTCAATTTTGAAGTCTAGTTGGAGTTAAAAATAGAATTACAAGTCTTTGTCAAGTAAAGCTTCGAATTTCTGATAATCAGGTTTATCATTTCCAATGTTAGGTAATAACACGAGTCGTAGTTTGAATTTGACTCACCGTGTAGTCCTTATTTGGTCGATTAAAACTTTATTTTGAAAAAAGTAAGTAAAGCCACCTTGATATCTTTGCTATCTTATTTTCGTTCATGTTTTTTTGTAAATAAACAGGCATACAGTTTTTTTCTTGTTTGAATTATTTTACATTTAATAATGTCGGTTAATTACACCTTCTTATACAGTATCAGTTTAGCGCATTTTTAAAGGCCATATGATTACCTATAGTTGCTTACATCCACGACATTTGGTTTATGATAAGGTTTATTATTTGCAATCATACATATTCTTCTATTTATATCAGTATACGGGGGTTTCGTTAACATTTGGATAACACACAAAAAAACTGCTCATAGTCTGAAAAGACCGTATTATGTACTCGAGTACTTATTTTATGTGCAAATATTCGCCCTAAAACTAGGTTCACACTGCCGATCAGATCAACTCGATGATCCAAATTTCGACGACCAAGCGTGACCAAATTAGTGATCGGGCCTGTTTACGACTTCTACTCGATTGCTGTCCGACTGTACACGGCCGTAACCCGACCATTCACGACCTATAATTGAATACATATTCGATAAATCCGACCAATTGACGATCTCTACACGATCTTTACTCGACTAGCTGGACCAAATCAACTATACTCGATCCCAAACTGTTCTCTGCCAGACCCGATCGACAAGATCGTATAGGAGTCGTATGGATAGTCGGGCATTGGTTAGGCATGTACAATTTCAGTATAAAAACATCTGATTTTTTAAAGTTAAGCCGGTGCAGCGGAGGAGGCATTTAAATGACCCTTGTTCGTCCGTTAGTACGTATAGTTACGTACTTTTCAACAATTACTTTCCGTTCTCTAATTCTATTTTGCCTCAACCAAATGTCATGAAACGCAATACCATAAAACACAGATCAAGTGCGATGTTGATAAATTTTTAGTTTGTTATGTTGTGTTATGTAGACTTTTGTTTATTTTACATCTCATTGCAAAAGTAAAGACGCGTACTGTACATGGAGGAATATGTATACAGTTAAAAATAAATAGTGACAATATATTTTTGCAAAAGCAGAGTTACGAGAGTTAATCAGAGCTGCACACATTTTAAGATGATCGTGTAACAGTCATGTATACTCGTGTTTGGCCGAGTAGAGATCGAAGAGTGGTCGAATATTGTCGCAAAGAGATCGGGTATTGGTCGAGTTGGTCTGGAATAAAAACATATAGAAGTCGCAGTGATCATGACGCGATCGGACATTGGTCGAGTTAATCTTGACCACATATCGTACAGGTTGCCCTTGATCGGGAAATGATTGGATATGAGTCGAGCAGAGATCGAGTTCTGATCGGTAAACTACTTGTATTCCGACCAAACCCGATATCTACACGATCCTTTCCAGATCAATTCGACCACTACTCGACCTATTCTTAATCTCTTCTCGATTCTTACTCGAATGTTTTTGACATGTCAAAAACTCTCGGGTAGAAAGTCAGATCGATGACGAGCAAGGTAGACTATCCCGTTCATGCTTGATTGAGACAGACCAGTCTTTCTGTCTGGATCAAGTTTGATCGAGTTGGTCTAATCGGCAGTGTGAACCTAGCTTAGGCTTTACAGTATTGTATGGCACTTGACTGTACTCAACTTTGGTTTTGACTTTACTTAGTAAGGCTAATCGAGTACTAGATAATTTGTGGTATAATCTAAATAAGTCCTTGACTAGTCTCGACCAGTCTGTGCTCCGTTTTGCCACATTGTGACCTTTAAATTAAGTCTAGACTGATCTAACTCAATTATATACCGGTATTGATCTTACAAAATTCCAGATCATTAGGTAGTTTGGTTTATTGATTCCAGTTCTGATTTAATTTGTAGGTAAAAAAAAATCGGAATTTTCAATTGGACCAAATTCAGATACCTGTAGAAATTTATCATCTTTTTCAAATCAACTTGAATATTTATCAAAATCTATTCAGATATCTAAATTATATTGATCTTATAAATGCTAAGGTTACTTGGTAGTTTGTTTTTATTGCTGTCAAATTTATAAGTTTATATCTGAATTTAGTCAAACTTAAAAATTGCAGCTTTTTTATACCTAGAAATTAAATCATAGAATTTGACAGAAATTAACCAAGCTACAAAACAATCTAGCTTCTGTGACATCAGTGTATAAGTGAAATAGCTGTATAGTCTTATGATAATCCAGGTTGATTTGAAACAGTTATAACTCAACATTAAAGCTGACTATATGAATTTCGTCCAATTGAAAGTTATAGCTTCATTTCTATTTTTACATCTTAGTTAAATCCTAAAATTTGAAAGAAATACACGAAACTACCAAACAACCTGCCATTCTGTAAGATCAATATATAAAAGAGGGACGAAAGATACCAAAGGGACAGTCAAACTAATAAATCTAAAATAAACTGACAACGCCATGGCATAATTTAGATAGCTATACAGCCTTACGAAAATATAAGTTCATTTGAGAAAGTTATAAAAAAGTGACTATCTGAATTTAGTTAGAACTTTTTATCCCTAATGAATTATTTCTTAAATTTGAGCAATACACATAACTACCAATCAACCTGATAATCTGTAAAATCAATTTGCAATTGATGTATGAAAATGAAATTGGATCTGAAAAAAAAGTTTAAGGTGACTATCTGAATTTAATTAGAACTGAAAATTCTAGAATGAGGTCTTAAGCTTTAGTTATATATTTATATCATATCGGTGATCAATAAACATTTTTACTATGTAGTAAGTGTCATTTATTTGCATATTTAATACAATTGGATATTATATACGGTTTTAGTAATTCAAATTGACTATTAATTTCATATCTATATCTGTTTGCATTTTTTCAAAAATCCTCATGCACACGTATGAGAAATTATATCAATAAAATATTACGAAGAAAGGGTATGATAAAATAAACGCTTATAAAAAACAAGTGGCAGTGCAATTAACTATACTTATATGACAGTTATTTCATCATCTAAATTAAATGAATCAAGACATAGCTTGTCGTTCGGTGTGTGTCAAGCATCACTGTTGAAGACCGTACCTTGACCTTTAATGATTTACTTTTTACAAATTGTGATTTGGATGGATAGTTGTCTCATTGGACCTAAAACAACATCTTCTCATGTCTAGCTATTAGTGGGTTTATGTTCTCATCGGGAATAGTGAATACCTTTTTTTCAATATCTGTTCATAGATATAGGAAGATGTGATGTGAGTGCCAATGAGACATCTCTCCATCCAAATAACAATTTAAAAAGTAAACCATTATAGGTTAAAGTAAGGCCTTCAACACGAAGCCTCAGTTTGCTTTTCAGAAAGCTTTTCTTGAAAGTAAATTAAGTTGTTACCTACATATAAACGGCAAAGTGACGGGGGCGATTATGGTCTTACGCAAATATTTTCATGGACAAATTAAACAACCACATTATTTCAACATTCGTATCTGTATACTTTGTCTTGGTTCTGCTTCATCGATGATGTTGACATGAAATGGATTGAAACAACAAACGTCTACTGTAAACCTACTGCTAAACATCAGTAACTTTACTTCCAAAGCTGTCACTCCAATCACTGTACAAACAGTATCTCGAAGTCAAGCTCTAAGAGTAAAGCAGATTTTCACCTCTGAGTAGGCCGTCACTAAACGGTTACAAGAACTTTACGATTTTTTTACCAAACGAGGTTATAAGAACTGGGACATAGATAAAGAGTTTGCGCGTGCTAATAATAACAGCCGCAATAACCTGCTACATTTCAAACAGAAACGGAGCAGTAAAATAATTCAGTTTGTTTAATATTACATCCCGCCTTTACTTACCTTTCACGTTTAATCTGTGCCAATTGGTAAATTATTGCAAAGAACCCACAATTATGCAATATCTGTCCTAATCTTCCTATTTTAGCTTTTCGGAAACAAGCAAGTTTGAAAGACTTATTTGTGAGAGCTGACTTCTCCTCTAATAAAAGCTGTTCAACTGCAGGATGGTGCAAGACATATGATAACAGACGATGTCTGACTTGCCAACAAATGCTGAATACTTAAACATTTACTTGCCACTCCACTGGGTCTGTGTGAACTATATTTTGCAATGTAATTTGCAAACCCCAGAATGCTGTATACCTTCTTTCATGTCGATGTGGCATACACTATGTTGGCGAGACAGAAAAGCCATTCAACAAACGCATAAATGATAATCAAAGTGACCATATCTGCACGCCAGACCTCCTCGTAAGTCGTCGTGTGAGATCGACTGGGCACGCCCAAGCTGATCTCAAAACCTTTACCATCATAATATTAGACCACAACGACGGTGGGTCAAGGGCAGCCGAAAGACTTGCTCGGGAAATGTTTTAACTACTATGTGTGTGTTTCTCTGTCCTATATGTTCTCCGCTTTTATTTGTAATGTTATTTTGTCATTTTAATATTTTACATTGCCATCAAAGCGTGATGTTTTACATGCCACGCAACCAGGTTCGACCCTACAGTTTTTCTTAAAATGTCCTGTACCAAGTAAGGAATATGGCCGTTATTATATTATAGTTCGTTTCTGTGTGTGTTACATTTTAATGTTGTGTTTCTGTTGTGTCGCTGTTTGCCTCTTATATTTGATGCGTTTCCCTCAGTTCTAGTTTGTAACCCGGATGGGTTTTTTTCACTATTGATACATTAGTTTCGAACAGCTGTTTACTACTGTTGCCTTTATTTAGATAAGAAAGCTAAGGTTAGTTTCTCCGTAGGGCATAACTAAAAAATAAACATAAAATGAGTCACTCATTTTCCTGTCCTCACTAGTGTCTATTGTTTCCAGTAAATCCAGATACCTCGATTTTCTTAAAACGATGTCACACACTATTATAAATCATGTAATTTTTAAACGAGATAATTGACATCAATAATAAATGATTTGTTCTTCGGTAGTTTGAAAATAAATTACCTGACTTGCAATGTATTGAAATAAATCACTCAATAGGTATATAGCTTCTTTGGCCTCAGAGGTTCCAAAACCCCTTTTTTCCTCGCTCCGCTCGACGAAATATGTTTCACAATACTTTTGAAAGAGGCTAAGTAAAACCAATTTCAAACTATAATGCTATGAATGTATGCAATACATGTATATTGGTTGGGAATATAAATGATTCAATTCGTGAAGAAAAGTATAAAATACTTAATCTTATTATACCAATTGTCTTTTATAATATACTATGTATTTGTGTTTCATTTGTCCTGTTACGCTTTGTTTTATCTTGATATGTTTGTATATATTGTCCTCTTGTACACAAGTATTTGTCTGAGGTTATGAATAACATTTTGAATCTTAAATTTCTGCAGGGGATAATGATTAATTTTGATTAAATGGCACACAATAAAATTGAGAATGGAAATGGGGAATGTGTCAAAGAGACAACAACCCGACCAAACAAAAAAACAACAGCAGAAGGTCACCAACAGGTCTTCAATGTAGCGAGAAATACCTTGACTATACGTGTATTATACATAATTAACAAATATTTAAAAAAAATTGTATGTTTTCGAATATCCTAAATATAGTTGTGAAAATGAATAATCAGTCCCTTGCTTTACTGAAAATGAAAAATCTAGCTTCAATAGTGCAAAAAATAAATAATCTGTCCCCCCCCCCTCCCCCCGAGTATCAAATGGTCGTTCCCTTACAGTTTCTATGATTTTTCAAAATTATACTACTTTAAATTACAGTGTTCTACTCATTTGGTAGGGATGTACTAGTACGTAGTCACGTTCAATTATTGAACCTAAGTCAAAAGTTATTATTATTTTTCTAATCAGTATCGAACTCCTACTTATTATGATACGCAGCCTCAATTTGAAATATTTGATATAATTATAACAGCTTAGATCCGTCACTTTCGTTTATTAAGAATGCTTTTTCAAGCAGTTGTTGTAACATCTTAACTTCTGTCATTTTGGAAATTTAGAGTGTCAGTTCATATCGCAAATTACTATTTCTATTTTGGGTATATCTTTGCGTCGTGTTTTTGATTTTTTTTAATTGTACTAGCGTCTTTATGTATGATTTTCGGGTAAAACTGTTTCACCTCTTTAACTGGTTACAATTAAGATTGACTGTATAGAATTCAAGATTGTTATAGTTTTATTATCAGAATAGATTGACATGATTCAGTTGCACCGACCGTGCAAGGGCTTTATAACCATTAAATGTCGTTAAAATCTTCCATTTGTTGATGATTACGTTGACATCGTGATCATACTGATTAAGGATGTTTGTTTTCCGAAATATTACAGTTACAATTGTTTATTTCAATGGTTTTGTTTATGGTGATGATGTACCCTTTTAGACTGGTTATATATTATGTTTTGTAGTGTACTGTATCATATATATATGATCCATCGCAACGTACGATTGATCGTTGGCTATTATTCAGTCATTTTTCGTCTAAATATTAGACTTACAATGTTAGATCTGTAAATTTACGGAAGGATAATTTTTAATTGTTATTCCCTGGCCGGGATTCGAACTGATACTACTGAGATATCGTGGCACTAAATTGCCTTGCACTGTGCTCGACGCGTTAGACCTCTCGACCACCTAGGCTCTACAATAATAAAGCTTTCGGTGTCCGATTGTTCCCCTTCCTCGTCGGGTTTTATCTAGCGTCGTAACACAGTACATGATATAGAAGAGAGTTAATTGTTGTACGCACCACATGTTTTGGCTGGAAATATAAAGGTTTTTGGTGTAAAAAAAAAGTGCATATAACTTTTTTGTATGAAGCTGAGAAACTGGGGAGTACAAAAAAGTTGATATTTTTCTGACATTGACCTAAAATTGTCTTTATACTGCAACTATAAAAAAAAAATGCATAGCTATTGATATTGTAACACAGATTTTACTTATTTTCATCCCTTAATGATCCCCTGACTGTGGAAAAAGTTTTCCATGATGAAATTAACATTGCACAAAATTAGGCTGCGTTACTATATAGAGGAAATAAACACAACTAGTTGCAATATAACAAATATTATATAAACAATCTTTGTATAAATTAAATTTAATCCCCAATTAGTTATGATAATGCTATAAGATCATGAAGATATATTTAGACTGACAACTCTACAACACATTTCATCCAACGGAAATATCTCAAAATATTATTGAAATTTTTATTCATAGTTCTCAACCGCTTGAAAAGTACAACTCATAGATGAAATTTGTGTTGAAAAATCAATTAAAATTGTTATTTTAGGAATGCATAGTGAAATCTGTATACGATTTCATACTTTATTGTTTTTGACAATAAATAAATAGTAATAAATAAATTCAGAAAAATAAAAATGGGATTATCTTGTGATGTAAATCAGACAAATACTACCAGGAACACCTAGACAAATGTTAAACAATATCAACCGTTAGCCGATTTTTTAACAATTAAATGAACTAATAATTGATTACAGCTCATGGATCGGGTGTCCAAATACACAATGTGTTGGGATGGGGATTAAACCATGTTTTATAAAGCTGGATTAGAAGTTTTATAGCATAACTTCAGAAAAACAGTGTTCAATTGATCACTTTAAAAAGTTATTTTAAAGGACCAATGAGCTTACATGGATCTTATCTAAAACGACCTCTATAGATAACATCGCCCTAAAACTAAGGCCGTGTTCACACCAAACGCCGTGTAGAGTATACATGTTTACAATTAGTTAAGTGTAGTGTACACTGGTGTCACATTACATTTGTTCACATCTATACACCTTGTTTAGCTACCTGTACATAAGATTTGTTCCCACTTGTAAACTATATGTCATTTAAATGTTCATTACGTAGAACTAAATTTTTCTAGCGGTAAGGGAACAACCATTTGACTTCAAAAGGGGGGTTGTGGTAGGAATGGAAATATTCAGATCCCCAATTTCATAAAAAAAATACAAAAAATGGTCATACAGATGATAAAAAAAATATTCTGAATCAAGATCACCAGCATCGAAAAAAAAAGAATAAATACGCACGCGCAAAAAAAAAATCTGACTCAGATAAAAAAAAAAATACACAACCCTCCTCTTTTTTTTTAAGTTAAGTGGTTACTACTTTAAAAAAGCCATTTTTATCATTTGCAGTAATTTGAATATGCTAGAGATGTCTCGATTACGCATTAGAAACGTTAGCTGCAGCAGCATGCTTACAGCCGAAAAAAAGGATTGAGATATTAGGGATCACTACATTTTTATCTTTTCTGTTTATTTCAAATGGTATTTCTTCTCCAAGGAGTATTTGGTAAAAGAATAGGGTAACGTTTTTTTTTATTTATTTTTAGTGTTATTTAACGGATCTGAGATACTAGACACACGTATCTTTCACACTTGTTTTAGTCATGCATTTATGCATGAATCGTTGTTTGAGTAAAGACCAGTGGCGAATATTTCTGTGTACGTCATGTCGATTCGGGAAGACTTTTCAAATGAATTAGGCAGCAACTATTTACTTCAATTTTTGGGGAGGGGGAGGGGAGCAGGGGGGAAGAGGGGCGTGGGCTATTGATTTTTTTTCGGGACAAATTTTGGTGACAAGTCAAAATCAATTTTAGCATTATATAAAGTGACATCTGAGAGTGAAACAAACAAATTTCTTTTCAGAGCCAAAAACTGAAAACATTTTTTGTTTTCAAAACAAAATCCTTATTTGACCACACCACCCCTTGCCTTTATGTTTTATACTCAACTATAATAGCCCCCCCCCCCCCCCCCCCCCCCCCGAAAAATCAATTGGTTGCTGCCTTATGGGTTCGGCATGCTGCTATGAGTCTTGATCAGGGGTTAATAAAGTACGTGTAAAATTTAGACAACAATTTCTGTAAAGAACTATACTAATAATTATCAAAAATATCAATTTTACTCAAAAGTAGTTTCCTCCTTAAATATATACACGGTAAAACTAATGTTCTAAATGCCTAGTCTTGTGTACACTTAACATACACAATGCCTACATTGACTATCGACTGTGTGTAGATAAAACATGATTTAAACTACATGTAAACATTGAGTTTTATCAATGGGAACGCAATTGTGTTTAGTTTACGTGTGAGTTACACTAACACAACACCGAATTTAGGTCAATGTGAACACGGCCTAAGGATAATATATCCCTGTTTTGATTAGGATTTAACATATGTAGCCAAATGTTCATACTATGCACATTAGGAATAGTTTTGATTAATTTGTGGTAATGAAATACCTCATTTAGTATTTAACCAATTATATCAAAATAACGTACATTGAAACATAAAACAGCACTACAAGTTATGAAATATACACACCATAGATCGAAGGGGCTAAACGAGCATCACCAACTGAAAAAGGGGGGGTAAATACTATAAGGAAAGAAACCTCTTCTCTTTTTTATGTAAATTCTTGTAAAAAATTCTAGATTATTTTAATTTATTGAAAATATCAATTAAAAGTATTTTAGATGTTCATTGTTACTATAAAACTTGTTTCATGTATGGAAATATGATAAAAGAAAATCGATAATGCAGTTAAAAACGAGTGAAATCCTCCAAAAAGGTTCCGAAGAAGGACTAAAAACACTCATAACTACAATTGACAATTAAAGGACATGACTAAAAACTGAATATATCTATGAAAATAGATACAATGTTATCAAGTAAGTTAATTTAATTTAATATTAATCAAATGTTTGAGTTTTTGTTTATATAACCAACCTTCTATTTCAGAGACATATCCACAGCTACTGTTTTCTAACCATACAGCAATTGGTTTATTTGATACAAAAACAGAAAACGTTAGTATCTTGGCTGATGGATTAGATGATGTCCTGTTTATCGACTACCATTCATCAAAATATTACATATTCTGGTCAGATTATAACAAAGGCACTATATCAAGGTAAGCTACGAAAATATGAGTCATTCGGAATTCCTTTTGACAATACTGATATTGGAGCTAGGTATCTTTATTTCATTCAAAGCTTGGCCGATTTAAAACGATAGTATACCGTCTATTTTGAGTTTACCTAGCGATGTCTAGTGAAATAAAAAAAAGTAGTAAATAGATTGTATAAGAATAGGAATTCTATTTAAAAAAAGAGAGCCAAGAATGTCAAAAGAACATTCAAACTCATAGATCCAAAATAAACTGACATATCATGGCTCAAAACATAAAAAGATAAACAAAAGTACACAAAAACAAGGAAAACCATAGACTGAGCAATATGAACCAAATTAAAACTGTTGGTGATCTTAGGAGCTCCAGAATGGTAGGCAGAATCAGCTCCTAACATGATACCCGTCGTGTTGCTCATGAAAATACAAACCGGTGATAATTCGGTAGGTGAAACCATTGTACTCATCTGTGAAACAGATTTTTCAAAACGGTCAACCAACTATGCTTTTTATAACAATCTATTTTCATATTTCCAGGATATTTTGAAAAGGAAGAGGGATATCTCCAGCCCATTAGTCGTCACTTCGGTGTTGACATTAATATCAACTATGGTCATTTTTATAAATTTCCTGTTACAAAACTTTTTTCGAAAAACTAAGGATTGTCTTATCCCAGGAAAAAATTAGCGTAGCTGTTTCAAGCACAACTTTTCGGAATTATGGGACCAATGCTCTTCCAACATTGTACTTGTTTGGCTTTATAACCATTTTGATCTAAACGTCACTGATGAGTCTTATGCAGACGAAACGCGCTTCTGGCGTGTTCAGTCGGCAACCCAATGGGAACAAACTGTGCCCCTCTGCTTGCTGACTTGTTTCTTTATTATTATGAGGCTGACTTCATGCAGGAACTTCTTAGGAAGAAAGATAAGAAGTTAGCAATATCCTTTAACTCTACTTTCCGCTATATAGATGACGTTCTTTAACTAAACAATTCAAAATTTGGTGACTATGTGGATCGCATCTATCCCATCGAATTGGAGATAAAGGATACTACAGATACAGTTAAGTCGGCTTCATATCTTGACTTACATCTATAAATTGACAATGAGGGTCGGTTGAAGACAAAACTTTACGACAAAAGAGATGATTTCAGCTTTCCAATTGTGAACTCTCATTTCTAAGTAGCAACATTCCAGCAGCACCTGCATACGGGGTATATATCTCCCAATTGATACTATATTCCCGTGCTTGCGTTTCCTATCATGATTTTCTTGATAGAGGGTTACTGCTCACAAGGAAGCTTTTGAACCAAGAGTTCCAAATGGTGAAGTTGAAATCATCCCTTCGAAAATTTTACGGACGCCATCACGAGTTGGTTGACCGTTATGGAATAACCCTTTACAAATGATATCGGATATGTTCCTTACGTCGTAACTACAATCCCCTTCCCTTTCATGAATTTGACCTACCGAATTAGACTATTTACCGGATTTGTAATCACATAAGCAACACGACGGGTGCCGCATGTGGAGCAGGATCTGCTTACCCTTCCGGAGCACCTGAAATCACCCCAAGTTTTCGGTGGGGTTCGTGTTGTTTATTCTTTGGTTTTCTATGTTGTGTCATGTGTACTATTGTTTTTCTGTTTGTCTTTTTCATTTTTAGCCATGGCGTTGTCAGTTTGTTTTGGATTTACGAGTTTGACTGTTCCTTTGGTGTCTTTCGTCCCTCTTTTAAGGGCATACGATATTGTAACAGGGGAGGTAATGACGTTGCTAAAGTAAATTGTTATTTTCCCGACGTCAAACTATGACTTGTAGGGAAAAGCTGCAGTTTTTGACTGATTTTTATCATTTAAATTTATTTAACTTGAAAATTTTCTTTGAACTGTTTAAGAAGCATTTTTCTTACATTTCGGCAATTTATTTACACATCTTAAGCATAATTCTATCTTTGGATTTAGCTACACTTAAATAATACATTTACTAAAAAAACAAAGGAAAAATAACACAACAAATTAATCATATATTTCTACATATTATAGCATAAATAAGTATATATATATCAAGCTGTGGTATGTCTTCACTTAATATATGAAAATACCAAAATTAAACAGCAAAAAGGCAGACAGTACTACATAGTATAGCTATAAGAATCAATTACAAGCTATGGTATGCATTTCAGCAACAAAAATAGAAACTAAGATTGCATATATGCAAAAAAGGTATGTGTGTAATTAAACTATTCCATATAAGTAAAAGAAGAAGGCAAAATGAGCACAAATAAACACATGCGTATTGTTATGCTTTTACTTTTCTACACTGGTTAGAGGTATAGGGGGAGGGTTGAGATCTCACAAACATGTTTAACCCCGCCGCATTTTTGCGCCTGTCCCAAGTCAGGAGCCTCTGGCCTTTGTTAGTCTTGTATTATTTAAATTTTAGTTTCTTGTGTACAATTTGGAAATTAGTATTGCGTTCATTATCACTGAACTAGTATGTATTTGTTGAGGGGCCAGCTGAAGGACGCCTCCGGTGCGGGAATTTCTCGCTACATTGAAGACCTGTTGGTGACCTTCTGCTGTTGTGTTTTTTTTATTTTGGTCGGGTTGTTGTCTCTTTGACACATTCCCCATTTCCATTCTCAATTTTACAATTTGTTATGCCCCACCTACGATAGAAGAGGGGCATTATGTTTTCTGGTCTGTACGTCCAGTTTATCGACTACCACTCATCAAAGTATTACATATTCTGGTCAGATTATAACAAAGGCACTATATCAAGGTAAGCTACGAATATATGAGTCATTCGGAATTCTTTTTGACAATAATGATATTGAAGGGATCTTTATTTTATTCAACGCTTGACCTAATTAAAACGATATTATATTGTCTATTATGAGTTTACCTAGAGGTGTCCAGTAAAATAGAAAATAAATAAATTGGAAATTTATTGTATTAGAATAGGAATTATTTACATAAAAAGAGAGGCAAAGAATGTCAAACGGACATTCAAACTTATAAATCCAAAATAAACTGACATGTCATGGCTTAAAAAAAAAAAAAAAGATAAACAAAAGTACACAAAACAACAGAGAAAATCATAGACAGAGCGATATGAACCAAATAAAAACTGGTTGTGATCTTATGAGCTCCAGAAGGGTAGGCAGATACAGCTCTTTACATGCTAATAGCATAATGTATTCGGGTTCAGTTTTCTGTAATTAGGTTAATACTTCAGTTTCATTATGTATATCTCTTTCATATTCATTTGTTAAAATTTACTGTTTGCAATAGCATGATTGTTCTATATAATTAGGATGTTCTTATCCCGGGCATAAAAACAATGCTGTATTTGGCAAAACCTTTTCAACTTTTGATCTTCAGTGCTGTACAACTTTGTACCTTTTTCACTTTCGATCTTTTATATCTTGGCGTTATATATTCGGGTTTAGTTTTCTGTAATTAGTTAATACCTCAGTTTCTTTATGTTAACTCTTTCATATACATTTGATGCAATTTACTGTTTGCAATAGCATGAATTGTTCAATATAATAAGAATGTTATTATCCCGGGCATAAATCAATGCCGTATTTGGCGAAACCTTTTCAACTTTTGATCTTCAGTGCTGTACAACTTTGTACTTTATTCACTTTCGATCTTTTATATCTGGGCGTCACTGTTGATTTTTGTGTGGACAAGGCGCGTTTTTGGCGTATTGAATTTTAAACCTGATGCTTGATGTTATCTATTAATCATGTTTTTCTTTGTCTAATATGTTCTCCTATTTATTTGTATTGTAGTCCTGTAATATTATGTTGTCATCTCAATGTTATATTTAACTTTGCCATTTAAGTACGAGGTTTGGCATGCGACAAAACCAGGTTCAACCCACCACTTTTATTCCCCTTTAAGGATGTATTCTTCTGACTTTTCAGTCCCGTTCAGTCTCGTTGAAATCTCGTTCTTAAATTATTTCCAAAACATATGATAGAAGTGGAAAATATCAATGAATTTTAAAAATAT
Organism: Mytilus trossulus; assembly: GCF_036588685.1. NCBI lineage: Eukaryota > Metazoa > Mollusca > Bivalvia > Mytilida > Mytilidae > Mytilus > Mytilus trossulus. The sequence goes on along the minus strand of NC_086373.1, from coordinate 219,803 downwards.
TATAATCAAACATAACTCTGTGAAAAAATTGTGTATTTACCATGAACAGTTTTTGAATAATCCAGTTTTCAAATTTTACGACCATTCAAGTCAGTATTTTTAGTCAAAATTTTGAGAAAATGGGTGAGGGATACAAAAAATGATTTTACAAGAATAATATACATCCCATCTCATTTTGGTCTTTTCAAATTTCTTAGATATGTATTTTTTCAATCATTTATAACAAAAAAGTTGAATTAACATGCATTTTGTTCTTTAAAATGAGAAAAATCATAAAAATACAAATTGGCAGTATGGTAAATTTTACACAAAAAAGCATCAAAATATGATAAAACTTTCTTATATTAACACCTACCTATAGTTTTTGTAAGTTTAATTTATTCAGATTGGTCCACTTCATCTTTATGGAAAGTATGAAAAAAAGTTTAATTATGGAACTGTGATTTTTTTCACGATAATAGCCCAAAATTAGGTAAAAATCGATGAAAAGTGAGAAAATCATCAAAATTGGGCATTTTCAAAGGGCCGTAGCAAAAAAAGAAGCACACCACCATATGATTTTTTCTTCACCAATTGTTTTGTTACAGTCTTATAAACCTAAAAAATCAGGTTAAGAAAAAAAGTTTAATTCTAGAAATTTTTGGCTCCTCAGAGGTGTACATCCTTAAAAGTGTCCTGTACCAAGTCAGGAAGATGGCCATTGTTATATTATTGTTCGTTTATGTGTGTGTTGCATTTTAACGTTGAGTCGTTTGTGTTGCTCTTATTTTTGAGATATTGAGATAAGACGTGGCACGGTACTTGTCTATCCCAAATTCATGTATTTGGTTTTCATGTTATATTTGTTATTCTCGTGGTGTTTTGTCTGATGCTTGGTCCGTTTCTGTGTGTGTTACGTTTCGGTGTTATGTCGTTGTTCTCTTCTTATATTTAATGCGTTTCCCTCGGTTTTAGTTTGATACCCCGATTTTGTTTTTTGTCCATGGATTTATGAGTTATGAACAGCGGTATACTACTGTTGCCTTTACTTATTAACTTAAAAACATACATTCTCCTTCATAATAATATCTTTGTTTGAAAAAATGCAAAGCAACTAATTAAGGATCTTCACTATGCCAGATTATATTCAATTTAAGGTATGTTGCGTTATGATACATATCACTGTGCCATCAATATAAGTTTGTAACAATACTGTTCATACATTATTTCCGGAACCTTAGAAGCCAATAATATACAAATACTATTAGAGCATCATAATATAAATAGTGTATGGTCAACCTTGCCTGAGAACTTTGCACGCGTAGCTTTGTAGAGTCACATATTTTGTATACTAAAACTATCTGGGTTATATAATGTGACGGTAAGCACTTCGATACTTACTACCAACCTTACATTCAGGTTAAACCTGCGTAACATATCAATGACATAATGCTTATTTTCGTTTTATTGTTTGGTTGCGGCAAATAGCAATAGCTTCATTCATATAAGAACGCTCTAAAGTAGAGAACACACCACAATAAGAAGCACGGGGAATGTCGGATTCTCTTCAACGAAAACTTGGTTTAAAAGTGGTTAACATAATGGTATTTTTTTCATTATAGGTTACCATACCGAGCAGGAATTAAAAACGCACAAGTAATTATAACTGGTGCAAATAATCCCACAGGTGTTGCTGTCGATAATATTAATGACTTTCTATATTGGGCGGAATTGGGAGCAGATCGGATTAGTAGATCGCATCTCAATGGATCCAGTACAACATATGTTATAAGTGTTTCTTCACCCCGCGGCTTAGCATTAGATATTTCAAACAGGTAATCCATTAAGTTAAATCATTGATGATGTACGTTATTTCCAAAGAAATGATAGCATACTAGTTTTAAACTAAAGCTACATAAGTTGAACATCAATGTTACAAAACTCAATATGAAGTCTAGGCGAACATGACCGATAAGAAAACGGAATTTCCAACGATTGATTATTGTGCCAAAAAAATCTTACTTTACGTAAATTAAAAGAATTTGGGTTTATTGACTGTACAGTCAAATTAAGAATGACCTTAAAATATTAAAAACAAAGCCACAAAAACGGAAAACCCTAATAAAATGAAAAAAATCCAAAAGCTCAAACACATCTAACGAATGGACAACAACTGTCATATTCCTGAGTTGGTAAAGGCATTTTCTTATGTAGGAAATGGTGGATTAAACTTTGCTTTATAGCAAGTTAAATCTCCCAATTATATGACAGTCGCACATTATTTTATTGAGTTGACAACGATGTATCACAGTGAACAAATCAAACAGACATGATAGGTCAAATGTCAAAAAATAGGGGAACATCAGTCAATAGTGTGTAATCATCTGAATTCCCATAAAACAACAAAATATATAAACAAATACTTACCATGGCCCCATAATAAAATCCGAGATGAAGAAGTACAGAAACACTTCTTATAAGTAACACAGAAACACAAATGGTATATATAAAATGCATGTTGTAAAAAATGAAAGTAAGAATACAAAAACTATCAGAACAATAACAACGACAGGATGTATAAGTACAGAGCCACCTTTGGAATATTCTATAAATTTTAAAAGTGAAGCCACGTACGGTCTAATATTCAAAGAAGCGGTGAGCATTTTGCTGGTGTTTTTTTTTAATTAGTTTAATAGAAAGATAGAAAACGTAGATAACAATATCCTAAATTTGATATATAGAGTGCAAAAGAAGACAAAATTAAATTAAAATAAAATCGATATTTTGCATAAAATGTATTTCAAGTGGTTGGATTTTAAGACGGCAATACAGATGGACATTAAACAGGTTTTCACTGAGAATTTAAAAAATTGAAAAATGCAACATTAATGAGAAAATAAAATGTGTTCATTCTTAGAAAATTACGGAAGTTACTGCTTTCATGAACCTTGATCAGTATCATATTTTGTGCTGTTACACTACTGTCCCTGATAAGAGGAATTGCTGAGCGCTCACAACCAGTGTAGCCCCGCCACATTCTTTATGTGCCTGTCTCAAGAAAAAAGTCTGTTGTTAATTAGTTGTGGGAGGTTCATGTCTGTTTGTTTTGGTAAATTGTTATTGTTCCTGCGGACATAGCTTCAAATAGTTTTGTATTTGTATGCACATCGTACTGCTACAAGTGTCTTGTAAAAGCATTAGGAATAAATAAGCATGCAGGTAATCTAAAATACAAAAAGCATATATAATTTGAAAAGGATCAGATTTTAGCGAATCATAAGTCCTTCATGACTTTTTTTTTTAACGATCACAAATATTTAATTCAATCATTCCCTGATATATAAATACCTAAATATCCAGTAGCCAAGGTCGCATACCTAGGGATCCCTGTATCTTTTAAAACAGCCTCGCTTGACATGGGATAAAAATCAGATGAGTTTATACTTACAATAATTTTACATACATAATTATATGTAAACAACCAAATACAATTGATTTATCTGATAAGCATCACTGTTTTCTTATCTGTATTTAGAAGTTTAAGGTTTTCAGTAATTTTGATGTTGTGGTTTTTAAAGCGGGTTTATCATCGTTTTTGTTTTTAACTGCATGAATGTTTGTGGTATGGAACTTTTAATTATTGAATATCCCGAAATAAAATTACTTTTATCTATTAATTGTCAATATATTTCATTGCACGATTACAAATCTTTGGTAGTATCGTCCAATTTATCACAAATAGTTATTATCTGATTTTGTTAAAAAGGAAGAATAAAATAAAGATTTGCCCTGAAATAAAATATTTAAGTTTCAAAATAATCGCTGTTTCTTTACTTCCATTTCGTTAAATATACCTTGTTGGTCTCTGTCAAGTTCTTATCGCATTTTTTAACCAAAATTTACCTGTTGCATTACAACTAGATAAAGTATTATGATATATCGAATACAAAGATTCAATATATTTACTTTCTATCTAAATTTACCATCCCCATGCCCCCTTTTCAACATCTAAAAAACACCGTATAATCCAATTTTGTTTTGTATTTTTTGTATCTTTCTATTTCCTACTCATTACCACACACTAAAATAATTAAATTTTTAACAATAAGGACTTTTCGAGAGTGTGTTAATTTTCTACTTTCCCAGACGTGTACACCATTTTGTACTTTACTTTTTCTAATATTGATTTTCAAATGTTGTCATTATCAAAGTTATAACCATTGTAAAAACCTCTGGTTTTTATGTTTTATCTTTTTAAAAGTAAGTCGTCTGCGTTTATTTGCGCAAATATTTATTCCTTTAGTCTTTTCGTAATGTGTTTAAGAACCCGAGACCTTTTCATATTTATCTGATATTTTAAAAAAAAATTCTAACAGATTCTAGTAGTTCCCCATTTTCTTCCCCAGGCAATATAATACCTCGAATGTCTTTTTCTGCTCTTCATTTCTTCAATGACATTCCATTTAACAGCAAGTTCGGAGGACTTACCTTGTTTGTGTTAGATACATGTACCTAATCTGTACAGATATTAGTACAATGCCGGTTCATCTACATATTTGTTGAATTTTGTGATAGGCAGTTTCGACCAATTGTCGGCATTCTTATGAGAATAACTGTGCAATTCTCCTGGCCGTCCTTTCTTTATGTTCGTATGAGTTGGCGTTCCTTCGTGTCGGACACTTGATAAGAGCAAAAAGATCAAATAAGCCATATCATTTTATTTAACATTGAGATATATTGATGATGTTCTCTTTATTAATAATCCAAACTTTTCTGATCTGATTCCAGTAATATATCCCCCAGAACTAGAAATTAAAGACACAACAAACACGGCTTCCATCGCCTCATTACACTTATTGACAAAATATTTGTTTAATTTAGAGTAAGACATTTTCAAAACATTTTTGGCATTACTATGGAAACGAACTGTGCGTCTCTCCTTACCGGCTTCTTTTTTATCCATATGAGTCGTAGTTCTTTCAGAAATGTGTTAAAATAAGAAGATTGAAGAAGCCAGGGGTAGTGTTCTCGAAGCTAACTCAGGATTAGATGTGACCTAAAACCATCTAATGACAAGTCTTTGTGCTAAGTCGTGTTCTCGAAGCTCTCCTAACTTAGGATACATCACATTTTTCGTCCTAACTTTAGGACACCTAATAAGGTGTCTTACGATCATCATATCTTCATTCTAACTTTGTGCATGCTTTTTCTCATTTGTTTACGTAAAGGTGAACGTAAAAAGAAACGCACCATCGGTTATTAACTCGTATAACGAAATTGTGCATGATTTTAAACTTTGAACTTCGTGTTTTTACGATATGATGTCAATACGAGTTCAATATTCTCATTTCAAAACAATTGTTTTACAGTTGATATCAAAATCCTATTTGATATTATTTTATAATGACATTCGAAATCTTGCATTTAATTAAATACATATTATTTCAAAATTTTATAAACAATTTTATTAATTTATTTCGTTTTTAATAAATGTTTTATCAAACAATAACTTTAACTATTTAGACTTTCGCACATAGGATATGTTTAGGACGTACTTACATTAGATGCGTTTGAGATAGCTGCGATACGCAACTTAAGAGTGTCCTTAGTCGATCAAAAGTCCATCCTAAAATCGGTCTTATCTATGACTTAGGACGAATCTTAGGATATTGTCGAGAACACCCCCGCCCTCCAGATGTTTTAATTTCACATTCAGATAAATGATGATGTTTTTTCCATTAACAATCAAAACTTTGCCAAATGGGTTACATCAAATTAAGGCAACAGGAGAATACCGTTGTTCAAAAGTCATATATCGATGAAGCAAAAACGAATTTGTGTCACAAATCAAAGCCGACGGAAACATATCAAGTACAGAAAATAGAAAACAACAGAAACACTGAACTGCTTCAAAAACAAACGCCAACATGGTCGAAATAGACCATGAATTGACAACTGTCATATTCCTCACCCGGTACAGGACATTTCAAGAAGAAATGGTTGGTTGAACATGATTTCATGGATAGCCAAACCTCCCGCTTATATGGCAATATTGCAAATATCTGAAATAACAACATTACGTGACATGAGAACAGTAAAAACAAACACAAGAGTACACCAGAACTTTAATTTAAGGAAACAACAGACACGGCTTCCTCTGCCTCATGTTTAGACTTATACATTGCACCTCCATTTTGTCATAAGTGGTCATCTCAGTACCAGCACACATTATATATTTTCCAACTCATTCAGTATTCAAGAGCTTGCAGCTTCGAATCAGACGATGTGAAACGCCACCAGTGTCGTAGCAGAAAGCTGTTGTATCTTCTCCCTTTTAAAAGTATTTTCTGTACGTCTTATCAGTGAACATCGTTCCGTACAATACACCCGATTTGTATTATAAGATACAAGCATTATTTTAATCAAAGACAATTTAACAGGTCAAATAATTGTGCAATGAAAACAACAAATTCTTTATGATTTTTAAATTTTCTACCGACTACCTAAGTGTCATAATTTTATAAGACGTATTTTTATAATTAACCGTTTTATATATGATCTTAAATGTAGTTAGGTGAGGTTAGGTGAAAATTAATAAACCAAGGATTTAAAATTGATACTTTAAGCTGTTAAAGCATGCGTTAAGGATAGAAATAAGCTAAAAATATTGATAGGTCATGGACCTCCTTTTCGAGATATTTGAGATTTGAAATATGGCGGGGAAAAGGCTAACTCGGACTTTTACTTTATATTTTCATTGGCATTATTTGGGTCTCAAAACAAAAGAAAGAATATTAAGAATCTTCTAACATTTTGGTAAATGACCTTTCATGAACTTTTTTTAAAGGCTTATATGAAAAAAAATTGGGTGTTATTGGGCAAAATATTTCAACTTGTATTGAATTGAGAGAGAAAAAACAAGGAGTCCGAATATTTGACATGAATTCCTAAACCTCTTCTTAGTACATCATTAAGTTGCAGATCATAACCATTAAAAATGCATTTAACGTTGAACTTTATTGATGCATTGCTCTTGCAATAAGGAATTGATTGTTTTACTAATAAATTTCTTCTCAAAAAACGAAACTATTTACAATATTGAAGAAACAATCTATACTTACATAAAATTATGGTTCGAATATTTGAATATAGAAGCCCATTGTTTTTAAAAAAAGAAATTCTACCAACTTCAGTCATTCTGGGAATGTGGAATAGCTTCATCATTTAGCACTTTTCTCCTTCTCAACTCTGCGATCTACTGATCGTGTTTCAAGTCATATAATTGTGCGTACTACTGATTGTGTTTCAAGCCTTTCATCAACTTTTAAATGTAGTGGTTTGAAAGTTTATTATGGTATCAAGAGAAACCTTAACATGAATGTGCTGTACAAAGTTGCTGGGATTGCATAAAAAACAATAGTTATTTTACCCGTGTTACTTTTAATATCTAGGCGAATCAATCAAGGCCTATCAATATTATATACGCAGTGGTTTGAAGGTTAATCATAGTATCAAGAAAAATGAATACATAGATGTGCTATACGAAGTTTTTCATGCCAGTTGTGTGATTTTATGAAAAAAGAATAGTACTTATTTTACCTGAGTTACCTGTAAATTATACGCGAATATGGAATCAAAAACCTGCACTCAAACGTGAGAAAATTTAACCCCCAAATATGCGAATTATAAGATGCCTCAAAGAGGATTGTAAAAACACAAATTCTAATGAAAATTATACTTGCTAAACAGATTACCCGCTGTTCAGATTGTGAAAATCATTTTTGTTGTTCAACTTTATCTAGAGTGTACAATTATAAATAATTTTAGAATAAATACTTTCAGAATGGTCTACTGCGTCAATGGTCAAAGATATTTATTTAGATGCAGCTTGGACGGAAGAGAATGCACATATATATTACATATCGGTGGTCAATTAGCATATTTAGCTATAGGTAATACTATTTTAGAAATATAATCTGTTTTGGCCTCCAAACAAAATCAATTTCTTTTTCATTTGTACTTAGGTAGATAGTTATCTAACTGGCTTTCCGTATGTCCAAAAAACGGCATACTGCACAAGGCATACAGTATGTTACTCACCTACATTATAAATGTTCAAACCGCTTCGGGGTGGTGTCCTTGTAGCGAGGCGCCTTGTGTGCGGGAGGTTTTGAGTTTGCGCCTCGGTCGGGTCAAACCAAAGACATTAAAATAGGTATTTGCATCTTTTTACTCCAATCAATCGGCATTAAAGAGTAAGAACAAAGAGTTGCATGAGGAGTCCAAACAATGTGTCTGGGTGAGGTGACATGTCCTCCTGCGGACCGTAATCTTGTGATATAGCACGTTTTATATCCGACTCAGAAGGTCGGTCCAGTACAAAGAAGGGTAAAATATTCATTTTATATTAACATTCTCTTGTCCTGAATATGAATTTGAATTCTTAATTCTGATTAAATCTTAATTTGCCTTTGCAGTATATCATTATAACACTAAAGGAATAACTTTCCAAATACTAAGAAAAAATGTGGCTAAATCATAAAGAAAATAAACCACTTTCGAGTTATTTCCTTAACCAGAAAAAAAGATCGTCAATTATGCAAGCCTTCATGACGACATTAACCAAATAGATGGGAATAAAATTGAGAAAGAAAATGTGTCAAAGCGACAACAACCCTATCATAGAGTAGACAACAGCCGAAGGCCACCAACGGGTCTTCAATGTAGTGAGAAACTCCCGCACCCAGAGGCGTCCTTCAGCTGGCCCCTTTAATATATGTATACTAGTACAGTGATAATGGACGTCATACTAAACTCCGAATTATACCCAAGAAACTAAAATTAAAAACCATACAAGACTAACAAAGGCCAGAGAATCCCTCTATACATCTAGTCAATGTAAAAAAGTGAACGCATAACAATACGCACATTAGAATTCAGTTCAAGAGAAGTTCGAGTCCGATGTCGGAAGATGTGACCAAAGAAAAGAAACAGAATGGAAATGTATTGTTCATAATCAGGTGTGTTTGACGCAAACAAAAATCAAAAAAGCCTCATTTATATTCAAACGTAAGCCATGACGACCCAACAATGATGCATTTAAGATGCAAATGAATGAAAAATATCTATTGTTTTGAGGCATTTTATTATACTTTATTAAAATTTGAACAACAATTAAGCATTGGACGATATATTCAATTAGCTATGATGATCTCTCAAACGTTGTCTTTGATACGGACACAATTGATGCCTAATGTCTACAATTTAGCTAAAATCTCAAATTAACACATATAATATGATAAAGAATAATTATTATTAATTTGAAGAAAAAAACCTATTTTCAGAAACACTAAATTATTTGAAGAAACGTGTTAAATTTGTGAACTGTTTTTGATTAAAGGTTCGCAGACAGAACACACTTGGTGAATGTTGGAAAGGGAACATGTCGTAAAATTTCTATAATATTCTGAATATTGTTGATAAAGTCAAACGTTAGCATCGGTTTCATGACGATAGGTTCATAAAAAAAAACCAACGCAGTCAACAACGTACTGATTTTTACATTTGGTGATTTGTTTTCAATGATAAAACAATATATTAATGGTAAATATAAGCTATGACGCATACTGCACAAACACAAATACAAGTGTGTAAACTGCAATATATTTCGAATGAGCGCTATATTATAACAAAAAATAGATGGATATTCGGGGAGTGAAGCATGATCTGTTTGATGTTATTTGATCTTCGGCCTCTCGACATATGAACGTGTGAGAGTGGGTTCTGGAATCTTACATTTTGTGGGAGAACTAGTCGTGGACAATGCCTTGGATGGTATTTGGCATTGCCGCTGGTAAGGCAAGCCGCCGGCCGTTGTTGGCAATGTAGAGGCAGGCCGGGATCGACTGACACCTATAAGTTTCAAAATTCAAACTTTTTAATAAAATAAATAAAAACAAAAATAATACAACAGTTACAAACAACAATAAAGTAAAACAAATATTTTCAATTATTTCCCTAACAGAAAACAATAAATATTTTGATAAAACTTTATTTATGATTACTATTAATTATCTTTATTTTAGTTAAACTTATTTAAAAATAATTTACTTTAAATCTTAATACTTTATATCATGACTTACCTATAAGTTTCAAAATTCAAACTTTGACGTCTGAAAGCAGAATTCCTACTTATATAGCAATCATTAAATTGATGTTATGCCAACGTGGCTTTCTTTGTCACGATTTGATTAGAAATTACTACTATGGTTACTGTCCGGAATAAGGTCAAAATGTTGCATAAGTTAATATTCCATATATAATAGAGAGGTCAATTTGACTTTGGTGATAATAATTATCTTTAAATGACGAGAGAATTGTTTGCGTTATCTAACGGTATACATATTGATTAACAAAAATCTTTAACTTTCTTATTTAAATTAAATTTGATTAATAATTCTAACGTCAGCTATGTCCAATATTTATGTCAAATATCTGTCACAATACATCACTCTCCTTAGAAATTTTGGACTCCAAAATAAAATAAATAATAAAGAATATTTAAGAGAAATTGTGTAAAATTTTATGTTAACTATATTACTTTGAAAATGGATTTATAACTTTTAATTATTAATGTAAGTAAATAATCAATATCCATATTTAAACCTCAAAACAATATAGACAACAAACAATTGAGTAGCGAAAAATTAATGGATACATAAACATATAGCATTTAGTATTTGATTTTAAGCGATAAAAATTTTGAACTTATTTTAATATTTTTCTCTTTTTTTTTTTCTTTCTTTTTTTTTTTTTCATTTTTTAGATTCCTTAATCATACTATTCAATTGGTGTTTTCTTTTTCCTTTTTTCTTTTTCTTTTTTAATTTAATTGATGTTATGATGATAAGATACTATTAAGTATCAATTATAAATCGTTGTTCTTTAAAGTTTGTTACCCACATGCTTACAAAAGAACGTTAATTTTTACAGTTGATGAAATGCAGTTATAAATATATGAAAAGTGTTTAAACAAAATGTTGCAAAAATATATGAAATATGAAATCTTGAATAAATCTTAAACAGAATTTTATTTTGCTTATTGCAGTCTCCAAGTTACTGTCTTATCATTTTGATGTGTTCCTACTCTTGAGGTAACCCATTTGTCATTTGATTGTGGCGTCCCTGCTCCTAAGGTGACCCATGCGTATATTTTGTATGGCGTTCCTTCTCTTGAGGTAACCCATTATATCTATTATTTGTGGCGTCCCTGCTCCTGAGGTGACCCATTGCTTATTATTTGTGGCGTCCCTGCTATTCAGGTAGCCTGAGCATTATGCTTGCCTATATATGTATATATTGAACTATTATAACTCTGATTTTCCAAAATGTACAGTAAACGGCAACAAGAATTTGACTAACTTGTTCCTAATAGGTAACTTACAAACAAGGATATTTACGTTACGTAACTCTTAATGAAGTTTGAACCTAATCTTAGAGATGACTTATTGCAAATATTAATATTGACATGCGTTTGAAATACATTTCTGTACAAACGAAGTTCAAATTAACATCATTCATTCTGAAAAGTTATTCAATGGATGATTTAAATGAATAAAATTTTACAACATTTTATGAAAAACATAATTTTATAACTTACATGTATTTAGACAGTTTTTTTAGAAAAGTTTTTCTTGAAATTTTAAGACATGAAACGCAATACGATTTGTGAAATGAAAATGAACATTTTGTTTCATAGCTAAAAAATTTAAATTAAAAATTCAGATATTAAAATAAGCTTTTTGGTGTACTCACAGTTTCATGAAAATATATGTTTACAATTAAAATACACAAAAATATATATTTAATATTAATGTTTCTGATGTTGATAAATGTTCACGTATAATAAAATGTTCTTTGATAATCAGCTGATGTCGTTGTTCAATGGTGTATTTTCATTATTCACAGATATATCATCTACTGGAAACATATAGAAATAAATAGTCCGAACGGTATAAAAATAATGTCCAATTGTAAATCTTCCACTCTAATTGTCGAAACACTGTCGAAGTTTCTGGCATGCTTTAGGTTTAGATGTAAATGTAGGTGTCAGCTATGAAAAGGTCGTCCACCATATATTATAACAAAAAATAGATGGATATTCGGGAAGTGAAGCATGATCTGTTTGATGTTATTTGATCTTCGGCCTCTCGACATATGAACGTGTGAGAGTGGGTTCTGGAATCTTACATTTTGTGGGAGAACTAGTCGTGGACAATGCCTTGGATGGTATTTGGCATTGCCGCTGGTAAGGCAAGCCGCCGGCCGTTGTTGGCAATGTAGAGGCAGGCCGGGATCGACTGACACCTATAAGTTTCAAAATTCAAACTTTTTAATAAAATAAATAAAAACAAAAATAATACAACAGTTACAAACAACAATAAAGTAAAACAAATATTTTCAATTATTTCCCTAACAGAAAACAATAAATATTTTGATAAAACTTTATTTATGATTACTATTAATTATCTTTATTTTAGTTAAACTTATTTAAAAATAATTTACTTTAAATCTTAATACTTTATATCATGACTTACCTATAAGTTTCAAAATTCAAACTTTGACGTCTGAAAGCAGAATTCCTACTTATATAGCAATCATTAAATTGATGTTATGCCAACGTGGCTTTCTTTGTCACGATTTGATTAGAAATTACTACTATGGTTACTGTCCGGAATAAGGTCAAAATGTTGCATAAGTTAATATTCCATATATAATAGAGAGGTCAATTTGACTTTGGTGATAATAATTATCTTTAAATGACGAGAGAATTGTTTGCGTTATCTAACGGTATACATATTGATTAACAAAAATCTTTAACTTTCTTATTTAAATTAAATTTGATTAATAATTCTAACGTCAGCTATGTCCAATATTTATGTCAAATATCTGTCACAATACATTCCCTAACAGAAAACAATGGATATTTTGATAAAACTTTATTTATGATTACTATTAATTATCTTTATTTTAGTTAAACTTATTTAAAAATAATTTACTTTAAATCTTAATACTTTATATCATGACTTACCTATAAGTTTTAAAATTCAAACTTTGACGTCTGAAAGCAGAATTCCTACTTATATAGCAATCATTAAATTGATGTTATGCCAACGTGGCTTTCTTTGTCACGATTTGATTAGAAATTACTACTATGGTTACTGTCCGGAATAAGGTCAAAATGTTGCATAAGTTAATATTCCATATATAATAGAGAGGTCAATTTGACTTTGGTGATAATAATTATCTTTAAATGACGAGAGAATTGTTTGCGTTATCTAACGGTATACATATTGATTAACAAAAATCTTTAACTTTCTTATTTAAATTAAATTTGATTAATAATTCTAACGTCAGCTATGTCCAATATTTATGTCAAATATCTGTCACAATAGCTATATGAATTAATTATATAATAGTTTTTGAAAAACTGGTCATTATCGTGATACATGGACTGCCCACAGAACAGTGGTATTGACTACGATACTGAAATTGACTGAGCCGAAGGCGAGGTCATTATCGCTGTCGCATTCAATAAAACTGTCCTGCTGGCAGTCCATATATCACGAAAATGACCAGTTTTTCAAGAACTATTATGTTTATTTCATTGAGAAAATATGTTTTGGAAAATTCTCAAAAATTCAAAACCCCTATAGCGAACTCAAGTAGTTGTACGATTTCTATGGCAAAGAGTGAAGACCAGTCGTAGTAACACTGCCATTCACTTGAGTGCAACTTGTCAGTATATTAATACTTAATCAAGTTCTATTTAATTTTATAATTACCAAAAAAATATAATAAACAATTTAACAACTTAAATATTATATTAAAAACAGGAACTTGTTTTATAAAAGGTACATCTCTCTAAACAGAGAGACCCCGCCCCACCGGTCATTAACAGAGAAGCCACACCCCCACAGTAATTATCAGACGGAAACCACGCCCAAACGGTCATTATCAGACGGAAAGCACTCCCCACCGGTCATTATCATGTGAAAGTTCGTTAACGACCGGTTTTTTGGTCCGTTTTGTTCTATTAATGACCGATGGAATTTATTACTGAAGATTAATGAATGTCATGTGACCCCCTTTTTATCCAATAAGATAATCTTATTCTCAACCGATATGAAATAACACGTATTACTATCAATACTGATTTAACTATGTATCTCACTATTTTGAAACATAAAGTAATTTTTAACTTCTTATACAAACACACAATAGATGTATCTTTTTTTTTTATTACAAGCACGTTATGTTCTTTAGCGTAGTTAGATTAAAACAATGATGCTCCTTTTAAGTTGATAGAATTCAATAACAATGACCGATCCACATCATAAGAAGTAATAGGGGTAAAATGTAAGATATTCTAAGTTCATATATTTTGTAATAACGAATAAGTATTTGTCAACCCTAAAGTTTTTCTATCATTTCATAAACATGTCGTTCTGTATTGGTAATCTTTCAGTTATGCGTTTATTTTTCTACATTGGTTAGAGGTATAGGGGGAGGGTTGAGATCTCACAAACATGTTTAACCCCGCCGCATTTTTGCGCCTGCCCCAAGTCAGGAGCCTCTGGCCTTTGTTAGTCTTGTATTATTTTAATTTTAGTTTCTTGTGTACAATTTGGAAATTAGTATGGCGTTCATTATCACTGAACTAGTATATATTTGTTTAGGGGCCAGCTGAAGGACGCCTCCGGGTGCGGGAATTTCTCGCTACATTGAAGACCTGTTGGTGACCTTCTGCTGTTGTTTTTTTATTTGGTCGGGTTGTTGTCTCTTTGACACATTCCCCATTTCCATTCTCAATTTTATGTATTATTAAAATACAATACAAAGTTTGGGCTTCAAAAGTCCACATAATTATTGACTTTATACAGAAAGTACGTCCTTTTAAAGCATAAAATGTTTCACAAACAAGCCGTGACTACAAAGTAAAGCCATTTCTCAAATCACTGAACCTATTTTATTTCGATTGGTATCGTAGTATAGTCAAAGAGTGCGTTGAAATGAACAGTGGTATAGCAAACACTGAATTCCCCTCACAAAATCTGGTTAGGCACTAAAGCCGTATTTGGCACAAGTTTTTTTGGACTTTTGATTTTTAATTTTATACTTGTTTTCCTTTCTAAATATTTTGTTCTGATCGTCACCGATGAGATTTATGTAGATAAAATGCGCGCATTTAGGACAGACATGCAATTGAAATAGAGATATTATAGGAAATGTCATTTTTCAGATTTAGAAGAAAGTAGACTTTATTGGACTTATTGGGAAGATACTGGACCCATATCATCGTCATTTTTCAATGCAACAAATGTACGTAGTACTAGAATAAACATACTTAGTGCATATGGTATTGATGTCAGTAGTACTCATATTTATTACGCAGACTGGTATAGAGGTTTATGTAAACTTGAAAAGGTGAACTCGACCTATTATGTTCTGTTATATGCACATATCCAACTGACAGCTGTCAAAATATTCAAACCTGAAGGTATGTAGAACGTATTGTTGTTATTCAATAAACCTGTCTACAAGACTGTAATGATTTAATGTGACGGAAAAAAAACTAGATATTCTACATGATACGTTCGAAGTGAAAAAGGATATAAATACATAAATTAAATAAAGGTTGTCAAAAGCTATCGTAATCCAGGCGTGAACTATAAAAAAGAAGATGTGATATGATTGCCAATGAGACAACTCTCCACATTGGATCAAAATGACACAGTTTTCACAACTATAGGTCATCATACGGCTACTATTGATCAACAATGAGCAAAGCCCACACCGCATAGTCAGCTATAAAGGCCCCGAAAAGACAATGTAAAACAGTTCAAACAAGAAAACTAACGGCCTTTTTTTACGTAAAAAACAAAATGAACAAAAAACAAATATGTTACAAATAAACAATCGACAACAACTGAATTGCAGGCTCCTGACTTGCGACAGGCACAAACATACCTAATGTGGCGGGGTTTAACATGTAAGCGGGATCCCAAGTCTTCTCTATACAAAACGCATATAGAAACACATGCGTAAGATACTTTACTACTGTCACGCAGTGTTGTCGTTTATTCGACCAACCTTTTCTCCTTAAAATGGTCTGTACCAAGAACGACATATAGCAGTTATTATATAGAGTCCGTTTCTGTGTTTGTTACATGCCTTTTGTTTTAGTAGCAGTGCAGTATTACTGTTGTTCTTTTATTTTCCTTTCAAAGTTGATGTGTTTCTCTGCTCAGTTTTGGTATGTGGCTCATATTTGATTCAGTTAAATCGGTGTATGACTATTGATTAATGGTTACTACTGTTGCATTTATCTCCGCGTTGGTGTTTATATTTTGTTGAATTTCAGTGTTTCTGTTGGTCCGTTTGTTTCCTCTTATAGTTGACGTATTTCTCGGTTTATTTTGTAACCTTGTTGTTTTCTTTTTTTCTATTATATTAATAATTTTGAACAGCCTCATACTATTGTTACCATATACACAATATTTGCAAAGAACATTTTTGAAATTTTATTTTTTGATAGATTTAATTGTGACTGTACACATATATGTTGCAGTTAGAAAGTTCATTGAACAATACCTTCATCAGCTGTATATGCAAACAGATGATAAATATATAAAAGAAGATGTGGCATGAATGCCAATGGGACAACTATCCACAAAAGACCAAAATGACACAGACATTAACAACTATAGGTCACACTATGGCCTTCAACAATGAACAAAGCCCATACCGCATAGTCAGCTATAAAAGACCTCGATTAGACAATGTAAAACAAATCAAACGAGAAAACTAACGGCCTTATTTATGAAAAAAATGAAAATCCAGTTTTATAGTTTGTTTGATTTGTAAAGAACACATATTTTAAAGTAATTTGCATTCAGATGAGGTACAATTATGTCGGTCTTATTTTTATTATTATTTTATTAATTGCAAAAGTTATATTATTATCAACTTAAGGTGGTACCCAACACTTTAACTAAAATTAATTTGGCTCGTTTAATTTTCATAAAATTTTGACAAAGTATTTACTTTGACCCTTTGACAAAAATAAAATAATTTCAAAAAAATTGAACCAACCGTTTTATCAGAAAAATTACACTGGTTATATAGCAAGTTGACAAATACGTATTTTGATCATTCAGAAGCTTAATATTCTCTTAACAACACAAAGTAATTAAAACGTTTAGCTCATTTTACAGAGTTATCTCCCTGCAGTGTTAGGTACCACCTTAAGGTAAAATGTCATCAAGACAACCATTTAACGAAAACTTTTTAAAATGAAATTTATTTTTTCTGTCATAAATGAGATTTCAATTACAAACACCCTGTCATAAGAAATGTTTACGGCTGGTCTCGTCTTTGATTATTAACGGAATATGAAGAATATTGAAAATCCAGAAAAGCGCTTCGGACGCATGTAATATTAAACGTGTTGTTTTCATTTTTAGCTCACCTGGCCCACAGGTCCAAGTGAGCTTTTCTCATCACTTTGCGTCTGGCGTCCGTCGTCGTTAACTTTTACAAAAATCTTCTCTTCTAAAACTACTTGGCCAAATTAAACAAAACTTGGCAAACATCATCATTGGGGTATCTTGTAAAAAAAAGTGTCCGGGCACCCGGCCAACCAACCAAGATGGCCGCAATGGCTAAAAATAGAACATAGGGGTAAAATGCAGTTTTTGGCTTATAACTCAAAACCAAAGCATTAAAAGCAAATCTGACATGGGATAAAATTGTTAATCCGGTAAAGATCTATCTGCCCTGAAATTTTCAGATGAATCGGACACACCGTTGTTGGGTTACTGCACCTGAATTGGTAATTGTAAGGTACCAGTCTTTTATTACAACTCCTGTTTCCGATGCATGCCAAAACATGGCAAACAATATAGCAAACAGAAAGTGGAAAAAAAATGTATTGACTTCAGGATTGCGTTACTTTTTACTCTTCGTGATAAGACCCCCTTTTTTCGAATAAATCACAATTTCACATTAGTACATACATGATATGAATGTTATATCTTGGCTTATCACTCAAAACAAAAGCATTTAGAGCAAATTTTACATTGGATAAAATTGGAAATTTTCAGATGGATCGGACAGCCTGTTGTTGGGTTACTGCCCCTGAATTGGTAATTTTAATAAAATTTTGCTGAATTTTCGTTATCATCTTTAATATTATTATGTAAAGCAGAGAAAAACCTAAGAATAAGTCAACATGATCAAAATGGTCAATTGACCAAGGAGTTAATGTCCTTCATAGTCAATTTTAAAAAAAATAAAAAAAATTACTAACATTTTCCACTGAACTAACTGGGCCAAGTTCAGAAAGTGATAATTAAACGCAGCAAGAATGTTCAGTAAAGTAAGATGTACAAACTCATCACCATCACAAAAACACAATTTTGTCATGAATCCATCTGCTTCCTTTGTTTAATATTCACAAAGACCAAGGTGAGCGACACAGGCTCTTTAGAGCCTCTAGTTATTTTTTTACATCACTGGATCAATACCTCTGCTGGTGGACTATCAACCCCGGAGGGTATCATCAGCTCAGCAGTCAATACTTCGATACTGACATGATTTAACAAACTTTTCTTATATTGTCTGTTTATAAATTTTGAAACTTTAAAGAAACTAAGGTTTCAACTCCCTCATGCAAAGTTTACTTTAGATGAATTTTGCTATTTATTATAGGTATTTTTGTAATATAGCACTTCAACAGTGTCGTAACGTATATATCCCTCGAATTTAGATATTTGGCTTTGAGCGTTCCTGATGAAGGTTAATTGAGAAAAGCAGCTCGGTCGCATGAAACTGTTAAACGTGTTGTCTTCAATTTCATCGATATCCTTTACAAAAGAGGGGCAAATGATAATAGAGGGACATTCAAACTCATAGATCGAACAAAAACTGACAAGACCATGGCTGAAAAACAAAATTGACAAACAAAAAATAGTACACAACATACACATAATGAAAATTAAGCAACAAGAACACATCCAAAAACTGAGGGTGATCTCAGGTGCTCTGGAAGGGTAAGCAAATCCTGCTCTACGTGTGGCACTTGTAGTGCTGCATATGCTTTCATAAACCGAGTAAATCGTCTAATTCGTTAAGTCATATTCGTGAAAAGGTAACATGGCTGTAGTTACGACAAACGGACCATATCTGATACCATCTGTAAAACGGATATAACATAACGGTCAACCAAGTCATGATGGCGTCCGTAAAATTAACGAAGGGATGATTTCAACTTCATCATTTGGAACTCTTGGTTTAATAGCTTCCTTGTGAACAGCAAACTTTCGTCAAGGAAATCATGATAGGAAATGACGGACCTGGAATATCGTATCAATTGGGAGATATATACTCCGTATGCAGGCGCTACTGGAATGTTTCTACATAGACACGGAAAGTTCACAATTGGGAAGCTGAAATCATCTCTTTGTCATAAAGTTAAGTTTTCAACCGACCCTCGTTGTTAATTCTAGATGGAAGTCAAGACATGAGACTGACTTAACTGTCTCATTCTGTTGTATCCGCAACATCTAGTTTGATTGAATAGATGCGATCAACATAGTCACCAACTGATGAATTATTTAGTGAAAAAACCTTGTCTATATAGCGGAAAGTAAAGTCCTTACAAAGTAGAATTTATCCCTCCCTAATATTCCTAAATGTTGATAGTGTGTAACTTGCCAATTTTGTTTATGCACCTTCCAAATTTAATTCTTTATGTTTGTGCCTGAAATTACAAGTAAGGGGGTGAAATCATACTGTCAAAATATTTGGGTCCATAATTTTAAAGTAAAGAAGTGATTTGGTCCAGCTGAAAAAAAGGTTGAAAATTAGCACTTCTGAGGCTGTCTAAAGATTTCAAGACTCCATAAACATAGAATTGTCCACATTTTGAGTTAGATTCGATACAGTTTTCTATAATTTTGATAAAATTTGTCCCAAAGTATAACAAAACACGGTAAACATTGCATTAAGAAAGCACAGCTTGGATTTTGATAATTTTCATTTATTGTCAAAAAGAAATGCACTAAGGAATAATTGTGGTCTCTGACCCAAAAAAAATACTACGTGGTCATTCTTTTTCACGAAAAAAAGAAATACCAATTCTTACAATCTGTTTTTTAGTTTGGAATGGGGAAAACCTATGTAAAGTGTAGAACAGTCATATGTTTTAATACTATTGCATGATGAACGAGTCTTGGATTGTATGTACTCAAAAAGATCTTTGGTTGTTTTAGTATACAAATCAGATTCACGCCACATCTAGAATAGGCAGCTAAACAATAACTCTGAAGCCCGGCTTTGATTGTTGATAACTTTGATGTTTATAATTTAGAAAAGGTTGATTGGAGTAATTGGAAAAATCCAGCAATATACCGTTGTGTGTTAGGACACTTATGTAGTTTAGTTACCAAATACAGTTCTTTATCTTTGACTGAAATTCCAAAGTAACATAGAACAGACTTATGATTATCAAAGATAAACTCTTAAGTGAGTGGCGTGGGGTATATACTGATCTTTTTTAGGTGAATCGTCAATACCTTATTCATTTCTCGTGCAGTTTTTTTAGTAATGAGATCTACACGCCAAACCGATGTTGTTAGAGGCTTACATGTATCTGCGGGGACAACAACATATTTTTCGTGGAGGTAGAACAAGTGTTTTGCAACATTTGGGTTTTTAACGATTGACCTAGCATATGTATTAATATACCCATTCAGTTTCTAAATTCTGATTTGTATTAACGACTTCACAACCCTTATCCATTCAGAAAGAGTATCTACGTCTTCTTTCATGGGTTTAGTTCATTATCTGGTATTATCCTCGACTGAATCCATCAGTATTTTGAAGTTGAGTTTACAATTGAAGGATTTAGGATATTTCGGACCTTTGGATAGCAATTTTTGCAGGGAAGTGTTATTGACAATGATGAAGTCACCAGTAATATCGTGGCCAGTCGGATCATATGTGAATTGGGAACTAGCAAATATTCAATTAGAAAGTTAAGACATGAAGTCGTCAATATTGAGATTCTGCAAAACGTGATTGTTATTGAAAACTTAGTTGCAATTGGTTTGGTATAGGAGTAGGAAATGATTTGAACAGATTGATTTCTAAAATAGGGGGTGTTTCTGATTGAACTATTTTATGATGAAGGATATTGGTCAAGTTAACGCAATCGAGATCTTTGTTGATAAAGGAAAGTTTAAGAAAAGATCTTTTTCTCTTTTTGAAATTTGCAAATGCAAACTGGTTTGAAAAGTCTGTGACTTCCAAAATCCGAGATGATACATGTAAGTTTGTATTGGTTTAGTGTAAACAACATTTTATTATGATAAATACAAGTAAAAATTATAAACATATTCACAATAAGGATCCGGAAACAAGCTACAATTGCTTATATTAATATGTCTTCTTTTTTTCTCCTGGTTTGAAAGGGAGTTTGTAACAGCAGTATCTAAAAATAAATTGAACTGATACTGCAGTTGTGAAAGAAATAATGAATGTGATGAATACCTCACGATTTCGTATAACTAGAAGCAAGTCATTAATAGAGACATCATGCAGAGAGGTGATGTAAAATGACGATAATCATGCCTGCGTCTACGTCGAGGAGTACAGGTGGAAATACTCATCACATTTGTCGTACCTTTAAATCATGTTACTGTATGCGTTTAAAGGAATTAACATCTAAACATTGAAAATCTTATCAAATGTTTTATTAATCTTTAATAAAAACAAAACTACTGCACGGTTTTATTTGGATTTTGTTTCGGTTTATATAAATATTGTTTCTTTATATTGATTGTAAATAAAATTGAGAATGGAAATGGGGAATGTGTCAAAGAGACAACAACCCGACCAAAATAAAAAAACACAACAGCAGAAGGTCACCAACAGGTCTTCAATGTAGCGAGAAATTCCCGCACCCGGAGGCGTCCTTCAGCTGGCCCCTAAACAAATATATACTAGTTCAGTGAAAATGAACGCCATACTAATTTCCAAATTGTACACAAGAAACTAAAATTTAAATAATACAAGACTAACAAAGGCCAGAGGCTCCTGACTTGGGACAGGCGCAAAAATGCGGCGGGGTTAAACATGTTTGTGAGATCTCAACCCTCCCCCTATACCTCTAACCAGTGTAGAAAAGTAAAAGCATAACAATACGCACATTAAAATTCAGTTCAAGAGAAGTCCGAGTCTAATGTCAGAAGATGTAATCAAAGAAAATAAACAAAATGACAATAATACATAAATAACAACAGAACTACTAGCAGTTAACTGACATGCCAGCTCCAGACTTCAATTAAACTGACTGAAAGATTATGATTTCATCATATGAACATCAGGCACAATCCTTCCCGTAAGGGGTTTAGTATCATACCATCATAACATATATGAGAAGAACATAACCCGTGTCATGCCAACAACTGTTTTTAGAATAAATGTGTTTAGTTCCGACGCAAAGACCTTATCAGTGACTCAATATTAACGCCAAAATATGCTATCTTTAATGACTTGACAACAGTATCGTAATTATAACCCTTCTTAATAAGTCTATTCAAAGGTTTTCTAAGTTTATGAGGTGAATACTGACACCTTTGTGCTTTATAAAGAATATTTCCATAAAAAATTGGATGTGAAATACCTGAACGTATAAAAAGTCTGCATGTTGAGCTATATTTACGAATGATGTCTTTATACCGATGATAAAATTTAGTAAATGTTTTGACTAGTTTATGATATCGAAAACCCTGGTGTAATAATTTTTCAGTAATACATAAATTTCTCTCGTTAAAATCTAAAACATTGTTACATACACGAGCGAATCGTACAAGTTGAGATATATAAACACCGTAAGATGGTGACAAGGGAACGTCACCATCTAAAAACGGATAATTAACGATAGGAAATGAAAAATCATCCCTTTTATCATAAATTTTAGTATTCAGCTTTCCGTTAGTGATATAGATATCAAGATCGAGGAAAGGGCAGTGGTCATTGTTAGTATTAGCTTTATTTAAAGTAAGTTCACCAGGATAAATTTCATTAATATACATACTGAAGTCGTCATTATTGATAGCCAAAATATCATCCAAATATCTAAAAGTATTATTAAATTTGTTTATCAGATGTTGTTTTGATGGGTCTTTGCTTATTTTTGTCATAAATTGTAACTCGTAACAATACAAAAAGAGGTCCGCAATAAGTGGTGCACAGTTAGTCCCCATTGGAATTCCGATAATCTGACGATATACGGAATCCCCAAAGCGAACAAAAATGTTATCTAGTAAAAATTCCAGGGCATATATAGTATCAAAGCATGTCCAATTAACAAAGTTTTTTTGTTTATTGCTACTAAAAAATGACCTAAAAGAGTTTGAACATATATATTCACATTCTGATTTTTTGAATGCCCATTTAATTTGGTGTGTGATTTTTTTCTTAATGAGAATGTGAGGCAATGTGGTATACAGGGTAGAAAAATCAAAACTTTGAACAGATTCAAAATCACCAATATAAGCATGCAATTTATCAAGTACTTCCAACGAGTTCTTGACACTCCAAAAGTTATTTATTCCACTATTTTCGAAGGCCTTATTTGAACAATTTATTATAAGGTTTTTAATTGTACCAAGTGTGCTGGTAAGAATAATAGACAATTTAGTAGTTGAACAATGGCTTGATGACGAAATAAATCTATATTTGTAAGGGGTCTTATGTAGCTTCGGAAGCCAATACATAGTTGGGACTTTCATTGTATTTGGCTCTGCTTGTAAAGCGGTGGCTAAAAGTTTATGTTTGTTACAGATTTCGTTTTCTGAAAATGGAGTCAGTTGGAATGTTGGTGAATTGGTGATTTCCTTTTTCAGAACCTCAATGTAAAATTTACGTCAAACAATAATAATATTATTAGCAGCTTTATCGGCCGGGACAAAAACAAATTCCTTGGTTAGTTCTTTTAGTTTATGTTTGATACGAGAAATAGGTTGATTGTGGTTATTGTTAATAGTAAAATGTTCTTTAAAATGTTGAATACGTATATCAACTATCTTCATTACTGAATTAAAAAAAGAGTCCAGAGATTTTTTGTCAGCTTTTTCCCGTTTTATCCATTTCATACAGTAAGTATGGAGTGAGTCGTGGATGATATTACGACACTCATTCCAATTAATAATTGACGGGGGACGATATTTAGGTCCTTTACTGAGAAATGATTTTAACTCTCGGTCTTGAACGATGTTAAGGTCTCCTGTTATAACATGGGAAATGGGTCCATAAATATATTCGGAATTACTGCAATTACATGAAGTAGGTGTATTTTCACTGATATTAACATCTTTACACAATTGACTATAATTAAACACAAATTTCCGGGTAGATTTCTTGTAAATATAACAAATAAGAGGTAGTTCAGTATTGTCAAAATATCCAGGAATTTGTTCTTTAACAGAATGGTCGTTAAATATACCGGCAATATTTACAAAATCAAAGCCTTTATTGACATACTTAATTTTAATAAAATGTTTTTTATGATCTTCAATGATCTACAATGAATTGGAATACATATCGCCTCATTAACCGACAAATAAATGGAGTTTGAATTGTTCGTAGCTAGATTTTTTTTATTATGAAGGTGAATGCAGTTTCTACAACCGTCTTATAAGCAGTAGTAAACGGTCGTCTGATTATATTCTGGATGTATCCGAGGATACTGTGTTAAGTGATCACGAGTTAGAAGAGAGCTGGTATCTAATTATAAGTGACAATGGTGACATGATGCCGACCTTTGCACCAGGCTTCATGCATTGCGGAACAGTTAATCCAATCTGGCTAAACGGTTAATATATATATTTTATATCATGATATATGAGACATGAACACGTCAGCACATCGGTCCACCAAACATACAAATATTCATACAGTATAGCAAATGAACATATGTTGAGTACAATTGTGTTAAAAACAATTTGCATCTGCAAAGATATATTTGAATTTCAACTTGAAACTCTACATGAGGACATTTTATGGTTTTCGTTTTATAAATCAGCACCAAAGGAAAAGTGTACAACACGGATAAAATTATCACATAATATTGTTATCCAAGTGTTATTTGTCTTTCATATATTCAGATGTAATTAATGTTCTGCACTGAAAAAAAATATGAATACGTTCAAGACAGGTATGAACATCATGCATCATTATAACCAGACGTGAAAAGTAAAATCACAAAAATACTGAACTTTGAGGAAAATCAATTCGGAAGGTCCATAATCACATGGAAAAATCAAATAACAAAACGCACCAAAAACGGATGGACAAGAACTGTCATATTTCGGACTTGGTACATGCATTTACAAATGTAGAAAATGGTGGATTCAACCAGGTTCTATAGCACTAACCATCTCACTTTAATGACAGTCTCATCAAAATCCGTTATATTTACATTGATGCGTTAAACAAACAGACACAATAAACAGAATAGTCAAAATATGGGTACATCAGTCACCATCGTATAACAATTTCAAAAGGAACAATTAAACAGAACACAAACACATCTATTAACTACAAATACATTGATTGATTTTAGTGTCTGACCTCAAAAAAATTAAACGTCACATAACGTTGTCGTTCAATGTGCATACAAAAAATTTTAAAATTTTATATTGGCAATGTTATCATACAGGGTTAAAAAATCAAAAGTGTGTAAGAATAAATTTCAGAAATAAACCGAGATTTAAACTAGTCCAAAAGTTATATATATAATTTATAAGAATCCAAAAATAGTTGATTCCACTACGCGGTTGAATGATTTTGACGTTTGTAGATCATAATTCATATATATATATATATATATATATACATATAAATATAAATTTACTGTATAATCTCCCTGGTTAAACAGTAACGAATTCACAGGGATACCCGGCTGAATGCTGTGAGTCGAGTAATTTGTTAAACAGCAGAGAAATGTGCAATAAAAGATTTATCGTTTAAAAAAAAAAAAGATATCGTAATTACATATAATAGAACAATATCATACTGACGGGATCTTTTTTAAGTACAGAGTCACGTTATAAGAACAAGAAATACAAAATGTCGCATATACAAAACAAACCACTAAAAAATTAAGTCCAATACAAACACATTGACGAGATGTATAAATACCGAGCCACGTCTACGGAGAAATAAAAAAAGATGATCTGATAAAGTAAATATCCAAATGTTATGTATCTATTCATTAATTTTTATGTTTTAATTATTCTGTCTACTTATTTTCATGTATTCTTCTACATTTAAAAATTATATTAAGGGAGTCACCTTACAATAATTACGAGATAAATAGTAAAACGTGTATTAAATTATATGTTATACCCAGTCGAGATTCTGGTCTTCGAAGAAAACTAGAATAATGACATAGAACAAAAACAAACACTTTAGTTTAAACATATGTATTCATCATCATTACAAATGTATCATTATACAAAATACACAATAATAATAGAATTCGGAAACAAGCATAGTTTATATAAATCCGGTACCTTGGAATTCCGATTCACGATTAAATAAATATAGCTTCATTTTGATATGAGCTTCATTGATGAGTCTTATGTAGACGAAACGCGCGTCTGGCGTATTAGATTATTCCTGGTCCTTTTATAACTATTGTCATAAGTGTCCTTCTTTTTGTTGTTATTTCCAGTTAGTTTTATACAACTGATTCAGTTTTTTACATGATTAAATTGGTTTAGGAAACATGCCAAGTTTTGATGATGGAGATGTGACGAGAGAGGCTTGCCTTCAGACAGAAGAGGACACATGCGAACAAACGATTTATATACAGATTAGGAACTGTAGTGGATATTATCTTTATTTACTGCAATCGTCACCAGAAAACTCGTCGTTTTGTTTTGGTATGTCAAGTTTAGAATATAGACATTGATGATAATGAGAGTATATTAGTACTGAACGTTTTCATTGATATAGAAAAAAAAAATACCTCATTGGGGAAAACGGAAATTTTAACGGTGAACAGGAACATTTTAAATTTATGCTTATGACTGACGAAGATTTGATTAAAATCTAGCAAATCAGTGTGATATATTAAATTATTACATTGGTTGCAATAAATTACTTTGATTTCCCAGTTAAATAAAACACATGTGAAATAAACGTGGTTATTTCACTCTCTGACGTCACACAACAATAGACGTTGTCAAGACGTCGATAACGTCGGATCATACAAATTGTGAATGCGTAGGAAAAACATATAGTTCCTTACATTTTCTACATTAATTTCATAAAAAAAGCCATTAGCCAATGTAATAAAAAGTATAACTAATCACCGTATTTGAATATCAAAAATAAGACAACTTGTGACCGAACGCCGCTATGGATTAATTAAACTCGTGCTACGCACTCGTTTAATCCATGCGTCGTTCGGTCACGCGCTGTCTTATTTTTGATATTCAAATACGGCGATTAGTTATACTATAAATATACAATAAGTTCTATAATGTAGGAACTCCTTAACTACACAGGTCCTAAATACACATTAATAGCGTAACAATATTGTTTCAGATAAAGTACAGATCTGTACATATTAACACGTTTAAACACGCTGCAATTGTATTCACCTGTCCTAAGTCAGGAACCTGATGTTTAGTGGTTCTTGTTTGTTGATGTGGATAACAAGATTTTCTCGTGGTTTATTTAGCTAGTTTTCCCGTTTAAACGTGTTAACACCAGTCGTGCAGTGTTACAATGTAGCAAAGGCTCCGTGTTGAAGACCGTACTTTGACATGCATATAATGGTTGGATGAAGAGTTGTCTCATTGGCACCTACACCACATCTTTTTTGTCAAATTTAGATGACATGTCCAAGCTAAAGCATATTACAAAGAAGCAAAGCAAACTTTCTCAATTAACGTAAAATACAATAGATGTTACAAAAAATAATGATTTGACTGAAACCCATCATAGACTAGAGATGAACTATCGTCCTCCTATAAAATATAAAATACCAAAGGGACAGTCAAACTAAACATAAAAATAAGCAGTTCTCGTTATACAAGTGGCTTAAATCTATTCATTACTTTTGAACAACGGTATATTGTTATTGAAAATGTAAAATCACAAAAATACTGATCTCCGATTTTATAGACCGCGAAAACAAAATTTTTACAAATGCATGAAAAATTCAATTAAAATCCGTTTGTTCAGTTCCAGAAGTTATCGATTGAAAAAAGAACACCTTGATTTAGGTATTTGTTTAGTAATGAACACTCTGACTTATCGTTTCAATTTTAAGAACTATCTATTTTTTTTATTGTTATTTGCATTGAGAGAAATATATAAAACATGTATCTAATTAAAAGATGTTTACAAAATGACACACGTATTCACATGTATTATTAGAAAATATCTGCTTGCGAGAGCAAACTGTGTGTTAATGATATTCTACATATCTAGGTAAAGGCCCAGTTGTTTGTCCTGATGAAATGTCCTCTGATACTGGATATTATCCAGGGTGCAAGTGTAAGTTTTAAACCTTGATTTTTCTAATTTCCATAGCGCATAAATCTTAACTTAATGTGAACGCTGTTACAAAAAGATCCATTTATGAAATTAAATTAGATTTCCAACTGCATTAAGTATGTTTTTACCTATGTTTTAGTTTTTTAACTGCATTTTTTGACATATCAAGACACTTCCATGTGTATTACATTGTAACTAAATTGTCGAAATTTCACCAGTTATATTCGTGTAGCTTGTATACGTTTGTGGAAAAAAAATGCTTTACCGAAAGACACCTTATTATATTTTGAACTTGTCATAGATACTACTTTAAAAATTGTATACGCCAGACACGTGTTTCGTCTACAAAAGACTTAAAAGTTATGGACGCGTTCGAATCGAAAAGACGCTCGAATAAAACTAGGTAAAACAGCCAAACACTTAATTATATAACTCAAGTAGAAGTTTTGTGACATTACGTCATACACATTAGGGGTTTAATAAAGCCTTTGCAACAGTGACTGATACGGATAAACACGAATAAATAAAACAGCATTATTTCCGTTGACTGGTTGTAATCACACATACAATGTATCTGTAAAACTACTACATTGTCAGTATATAATTTTTTTTTTAAAGTACTGAGTACCTTGTTATCTTTTTTGTTCGTTTTGCATATTCCTGGTAAATGTTATCTAATGAAGACAATGTTGTTTGTTTCGAATTAATTTAAGGAAAACTTATCTCCTTTAATAGTTAACTTTCCAACAGAAATTGTACTAGTACATATTGAGGCTGAGCTGATAGAAGAACAAAACGTTCCAATATCAATACATGGAAACCAGTCATATGCAAGCCTTTTACCAGTATTTCGATGTTCATTCGATGATATTTTGGAAGGCAGCTACGTTTATGACATCGACTGGTACATAAATGGGGTTATTGTAAAACATCATCTAAATGTACCTTTTTCAAATATAAGTTCTACGGTTCTAAGGGATACAGACTGGACCAGCCAATTCAAAATGAATATGGAGGTATTTTTCTTAATACTATAATATTATTGTATATAATTTCAAATATACATTTAGTACTTCAATATCAAAATCAAATTTTAAAATTATGCAAATCACTACATGTTATTATGTTATGATGTTATATATGTATCTGCAATCAAATTATATGTGTAATAATTCAAAGAGAAATAAGGTTGAAGTAAAACAACGACATAAACAAATTAAAGATATCTTGAGGGCAACATACATACAGTCTTCAACAACAGATAGTTGTCCTCACGATATGTCAGACCAAACTTTCGAATACCAAGATGATATTTAACAATTACTTAGTACTGACTTCTTGTTACAGTTGAAATGCACTATTCGTATGAGATATCTAATAGATTCAGCACCTGGATCGCTTCTCTATAGTCAACCATATAAAGCTGGGATCTTTGTAAGTGACGTTTTACTTTTTGTTTGCAACTAAACCTTATAAAACTTAGATTCATAGATGCTTACATTGGTATTTGTACCTCTGAATTATCGCATTAATGTTATTGAGAAAGTTAAATCATCAAAGAAACTAACGGACAACTAAATGAAATATTCACACAAACTGTTGTATTATGATTTCGATGGACAGCGATTTTTTTTTATGAATATTGTCGCAATAACAATTATTATTAGCAATTGTAATCTATCATATCAGGCTAACGATCGTGATAATTCAGTAGATTATCTTTAGAAAATCTAAAAACCGATATAATTTGTGACTTTATGAAATAAATTTCATGAAATGTTAAAAGTTTTATAAAAATATCTATAATCGATTATTTGAAGAAAACACATCAAATAAATATGATGTTAAAAAAATCATACAAAAGATCAATAAAATAGCAACGAATATGTCTAGGAAACAATATGATATCTATGAAATTTTCACAAAATCAAATAAAGATCGTGACATTAATATGGTCAGAAATTAATAATTTTACAATTATATCCTATTTATGAGGTCAATACATGATACATCAACTTAAAGAAGTATATCGACCTCGGACATCGTCTTCAGTCAATATACTTCTTTCAAGTCAATATATCCTTGTATCGACCTAATACAAATATTATATAAAATTTATAAAAGATATAGGTAGATGTGATGTGAGTGTCAATGAGACAGCTCTCCATCCAAATAATCCATTAATATTAATTGAAATAGACATTGCATTATATTACATTTTACTAGCAGTATACATAATCAAGTTTAATAGCTAAAGTTTACATTCAATGAGAGTTATTCTTATTATTTTTTCACCTGCGCAACAATAAGAATAATCGTTTGTGAATATTTTTTCCCAACCAAATCTTCTTTATTTGTTTCCACTTTAGCCAGCAAAATATGAATATACTGTGAACGAGGGAGAATCTATTGACATAACCTTTACGTCAACAGCGCCCGTTGGATGTATACCATCACATGACGCCATGAAGACAAACTGTGAGCAGAATTTCTACATTTTTCAACAAATTGCTGACCAAACTTCAGTATCACGCAGTAACAACATTTTGAAAGCAGATATAGTTTTTGAAGCTCAATTTTGTGGTTTCAGTATAAACAGTCTACATTGGGAAAATGAGACAATACTGCGAGTGCACGGAATAAGTGACTCAATGTATAACTTTCATGATCGATCAACAATTCTCAAGATATCTACGTCAGCAGTATCGGAGTCAAATAATATTTGGAGAGATGTACAAGTTCCAGATATAATGGTTAATATAGGTTGAATATTTTAATAATAATTTTCCATTTTTGACAAATAAATAAGCACAGAAGTGTAAGCATTTCCTTTTCATTTCCCATATATAATTATCTGAAGTATGTGTTAATAAAGAGATGATTGTAATATCTTTTTTCTGTAACACATAAAAAATGTGGTGCACACAATAACATGCGTATCGGTTGTTTTTTTTAAAGTGTGCACCACATTTGTTATGTTCTTTCGAATAGACAGAAAAAATATTACAGTCATTTCTTATAATTTACTTCTAAATTGCGTTTTAAACCATAAAAAAAACGTTTATGACGTCACGGTCATATGAAAAAAAACATGTCTATGAGCTGATAAACAAAACAACGTCATTCAAAACTAAACTACTTGTAGATAAAGTCTATAATTTCAGATCACAGTTATAGACAAGGATTATGTACTTATTGACAGACAATGTCGATCTTACAACGACCCACATATAACTACTTTTGACGGGAGATTGTATCATTATATGAACGTTGGCGAATTTGTGATGTACAAGAATGACAAAGGTCCTTATTCGGTATGTACTTATATTACAAACGAGTAATTTACATTTATATTTTATTTAGTTATTTAAGATTTTATTTACGATGCAGTCATGCAAAAATAATTTGTATATTGAAATCAACATTTCTCAGCTCGAACATATTGTATTGGGTGAATGTAAGCAGAAATGATAAGAAACGAGAAGATATACAATAAAATTATATATACAGTATTATCATTATTAGTAGGCAAACGAAATAGTTCATTAAATTTTACACGAACTATAGACAAAAAAGAGATCATTCCTCAGGACATGTTTGATTGGTCAATGTGTATAAGATAAAAGTTAGCGCATACGAATATTTTAAAATATAATTATAATTAGTAACTATGTAATGTTCAGAAGCTTTTTCTGACGCTAGCAATACGAAAAATGTTTATTTCCGTTTGAAACCAATTATTTGTTCGGCTTTGCATCAGGTGCACGCTTTATTCACAAACTGTGGATTTGGTTGGGCAGGATCATCGTGTCATTGTGGTATAGCTGTAAGGAGTCGCAGTTCATTGTTTGTCTTACGGACATGCCAGACGATTTCAAGAACACAAAAGCATTTACTTCCAGAACCTATTACTAAGCTGATAAGATGTCATGACAAGGATTTAGTGATAGAACATAACAGAAATAGTTACAAGGTTTGTTACAAAATAAAAAGTAAAAGTAATAATTTAAGTGTCGGGGTGTACAATTATTGTAACGTGTCAAAATATATAAGAAAAAACTACTGTCGACCTTTTTACTATAAAAACACAGACAAAATGCATGAAATTATTTAAAGTCATATAACAAAAAAACTCCAATTTGGCGGGTTAAAACATGTAAGCGGGATCCCAACCCTCTCCCTAACCTGGGACCGTGGTGAAACAGTACAAAATAAGTACGAACTGTAAAAATTAGTTGACATAGGCTTAACTCATCAAATAGACACAAATACAATGGACGGTGACAATGGAATTTGGAATACTTGTGTAAAGAGTAGAAAAATCAAATGTTTTAATATTGTTACAAGATGAAAGAAAGTTAGATTGTATGTACTCTAAAAGATCTTTGAAATTTTTAAGTATCCATATCTGATTCATCTGACTAAATGATCAATCCGTACACATCCAACACTCAATAGATTTAGTGTAAAGACGTCATAAACAGCCATAGAAAAAACATGACCTTGAGCAATACCAAGTTACAGGTATCGAAAGATTGAAGATCTAAAATGGGTATATGTATATAACATACTAATAATATATAGTTTGCTTTTAATCTACTTATAACAATATTTTTACCAATAAAAAAAATCATTATCAAATGGTAAAATCAAAAGCTTAAACACATAAAATGAAATGAATACAGCTGTCATATTTCGGACCTTGTACTGGTATTTTTGAATGTGAAGAAGTTGGATTAATATAAAAAAGAAGATGTGGTATGATTGCCAATGAGATAACTATCCACAAAAGACCAAAACTTAAACCTGTTTTAAACAACCTTGTCCTCTCACTTGTATGACAGTCGCATATAATTCCATTATATTGCCAACAATGTTTGAGCTTCACATACCGACATAATAGGTAAAAGGCTAAACAATTAAGATGCAGCGGTCACTTTTATGTTTTTATTTTAATCACTATAAATAGTTATTAAAGGTACAAGGATTATTATTTAGTACACCAAACGCGCGTTTCGTCTACATAAGACTCATCAGTGACGCTCATATCAAAATATTCGTTAGGCCAAACAAGTGCAAAGTTGAAGAGCATTTAGGATCCAAAATTCCAAAAAATTGTGCCAAATACGGCTAAGGTAATCTATGCCTGGAATAAGAAAAGCCTTAGTTTTTCGAAAATTCAATTTTGTTGTAACAGGAAATTTATTTAAATGACCACATTATTGATATTCATGTCAACACCGAAGGGTTTACTTCTGGGCTGGTGATAACCTCGGGGACGAAACGTCCATCAGTAGTGGCATCGACCCAGTGGTGTAAATATTTATCAAAGGTACCAGGATTATAATTTAGTACGCCAGACGCGCGTTTCGTCTACAGAAGACTCATCAGTGACGCTCATATCAAAATATTAATAAAGCCAAACTAAAAGTAAAATAGAAAAGGTCAACAAGGAAAAACAAATTGCATTTAAACAATCTATAGAAAACGCACATCATCAAAATCGACAGAAAAAATACTAAAAAAAACAAAGCCCAATAGCACTATATCAAAATCACGCGGTGTATAAATACCGATCCACGCACAAATTATATGTAATACCCGTATTTTAAACGTGCATGTTTATAGTCTCCTTTGGTCTTGTTTATTAAATTTTTGGTGCTGAAGGCTTTTGCATTTGCTTTAAATTTTCCAAATGTTTGTTTTCGTGAAACTGTCTTTTGGTATTATGACCTTTGACGTGACTCAGTTTATGCCAATCTATCTGGATTTGACTTTGAGCGTTTTTGGTGCAGATAGAACCTGAGATCCGATTTGGTAGCCAAATGTTTTTTTCACAGTGATGTTTCCATTGTTTTTGCCCTTGCAGTTTTTTATTGGTGTCTTTGTCAATATACTAGACTACAAATATGCTGTTTTGATGTTTTAGTTCAAATTGCTAAGTTAAACCCTCTATTTGATTTCGGAAAATACCTGTACTTAATCAGGAATATGACAGTTGTATTTCACTCGTTCCGTTAAATACATGCGATACAGTTAGAGGCGGGGTAACAAAGTCGCTAGTGAAAATGTTATTTCCCGATGTTAAACTGTGACATATCGAGGAAAGATGCATTTCCCGACTGTTTTTAAGTATTTAAATTGATATAATCTCAACACAAGTGCATATACCCCTTTGATGAAATTACGCAAATATTGACGCTTTTTCCCTCAAACCTGAAACTATGTCTAAAATTTAACTATCTAGAGTAGATAAATAACGTATTGCACGATACTTAGTGGTGGAAACTGTTTCTATAATGATTTAAAGACTATATACAGACAAGTTGGATCTTTTTTTTTTATGTAGGATGTGTAAAGGTGTGTTTTTTCTATATTACGCCATCAAGCATGGTCGCCTTATTTTCATTATATCACAATAGAAAAGCAAGATAGGTTGACGTCATAATCGATTTTTTACCAATGACGAAAAAAGATCAATCGAACCACAAGTTGATTAAAAACAAATAATAAACAGGTCAGGAAAAGGATAAATCAGGAAAATTAGAGAAATATACTTACAGACTTGTGTAAATACTTGAAGTTATTTTTACTTTGTAGATAACTTTGCCTATCGGAACAGAAATCAATTTTACGATATCAAGACGGTCAAAGTTTATATCAATGATTGCAATAAAGCCATCTATTTGTGATATCAATAGAGCAAGAGGTTTATGTGGTGTTCCAAGTACAACAAAGGACCAGTCAGATGATTTTACTCATCGTCAAGATGGACCGATCAACAACGACCAGGAATTTGCAGATTCCTGGAGGTATTATTTTTTTTGTGTATGCAAAGAGAAAAAAATGAAACCCCTTCATGGTCCTTCATTGTATCATTTGTGATTTGTTTTCGGTTTATTTTAAGAGTATTTGATCACTGAACCTATGATTTTCTTATATTTCTTTCATTTCAATAATTCGTTACGCGAAGTATGAAGTGATAACAAGGGTGTTTTTTTATAAGTGGAAATTTTGTTACAATATAGGATTTATCTTATGTTATACTATCATATCATCAAATGTTTTAGTTTAGGTAAAATATATTGTATTGTCTAAATACACAATACGATTGAATACAAGAAATCAAAACTTAACATAATCCTCTCCAAGTTAGTACATTATATAAAAATTCAAGATGACAGCTATCATATAGTTCTGTACAAT
This sequence comes from Mytilus trossulus, assembly GCF_036588685.1. Taxonomy (NCBI): domain Eukaryota; kingdom Metazoa; phylum Mollusca; class Bivalvia; order Mytilida; family Mytilidae; genus Mytilus; species Mytilus trossulus. The sequence continues at coordinate 183,980 of NC_086373.1, read as the reverse complement.
ATAAAAAATATATACAATAGATATAGCATGCTGAACAGTTACTGTAAGATACCAGTAAATTTTAAGATATTTATCAAAGAATAGTTTTTTCAAAGAAACGATATTTATCAAGAATCTATTTAACCACTTGGTCGATACCACTGCCGATGGACGTTTCGTCCTTGAGGGTATCTCTAGCCCAGTACATTACCTTAGCCGTGTTTGGTACAACTATTTGGAATGTTAGGTCCTCATTGCTCTTCGCTGTCACGTCCGGTAAGAATGGGGACGTTAGGTAGCAATACACAGTTAGGAAAAAAACTTAAAATTGACACTCATAATTTTAAACACCCTCTTTCCCCTCCTTTCTAACAAAGAAGGCTTTATATGTGTGTTATGCATGTATATACTTGTAGAAAGAGAATATTCCATAGATTGGATTTCTAATGGTCATAAGGGTGAAATATAATCCCTTTTGGGTGTAATCATGGCAACAATCTGCATTTCTTAGATACAAAATATAGCAAAAAAGGGGGGTGAACATGTCACAAAAGTCTCCAAAATTTAGTCTAAAGGAAAATTTCAATGAATTACAGTGATACCTTTCCTGAATCCATAGGTTTATATCTATCAAGTGGTCCAAAAAAAATCATATGTCTTCCTGCTCGTTTTTCCATAAAATTGAGTTGAAAAGATCGAGCGCAAAATCTTTGTTGATAAACACTACAATAATTTATGAACCTATGAACGGTACGGATAGGAAAATACGGACTGTCAATCATTGAAATGGCCTATAAAACATGTTCAAATCAATCTAAATGTTCATATAAACCCACTAAGAAGGCTATATTAGTCTTCAATTATCTAAAAATCAATTTTGTTGTACAAAAACTTTCATATTTAAAAAATTCACAGGGGCCATAATGCGAAACTAAACTTCTAACTGTGTATTGCTACCTTAAGGATTAACATTTTTTTTCTCAATTCCACTTTAAATGGATTTCTGTTTTCTACTAATTAAAACGAGCATTTTCGCCTGCTAGTTTTGAAAATCGGTTCAGAAATAAATATTTTATGAAGGTTAGCAGTTGACACTGAAATGCAACAAAAAAGTGATTTTATGAAACATGCCATGTCAAAGTGCATTTTTTCCTTTTTTAGTCAATTTTCTAAAACTATACCTTCTAAGCCTGTCATTCCTTGTTTAAAAACCTAAATTAACCTTTACAGTAGACAGCTTTTACAAGTTAAAGCTATTTTAAAGCTCTAGAATGTCAATTTTGTTGTGTATTACGATACCAAGGCCTTGGTTAAAATTTAGTCAATACTGAATTTATTTATAATAGCGGGGAAAAAAATTGGGCTTAATTCATGCCAAATTGTGACTTTATACTTGCTAAAATAATAAATTTGATTTAGTCGCATGAAAAAATATAAAGCGTTCCCTTCTAAGGTTTCTACATAACGCGCAATCTTCTTTTCCAAGGGGTAGCCAATAAAGTATCAATTAATAACGGAACCAAGTCTTTGTGTCAAAATGTCTATATTGGTTGCTAAGGACAATAAACAACAAAACTAACATATATTGTCATACTAAAGGTTGTTTCTCCCTTAGAAATGTATCTATAACCTAAATATCAATTGTTTTGTGGTATGTTTGTCTAAAAAAAAGGCAATTATTTGCTTTGTCAAATGCCATAAGGTAGCAATACACAGTTAGGAAAAAAACTTAAAATTGACACTCATAATTTTTAAACACCCTCTTTCCCCTCCTTTCTAACAAAGAAGGCTTTATATGTGTGTTATGCATGTATATACTTGTAGAAAGAGAATCTTCCATAGATTTGATTTCTAATGGTCATAAGGGTGAAATATAATCCCTTTTGGGTGTAACCATGGCAACAATCTGCATTTCTTAGATACAAAATATAGCAAAAAAGGGGGGTGAACATGTCACAAAAGTCTCCAAAATTTAGTCTAAAGGAAAATTTCAATGAATTACAGTGATACCTTTCCTGAATCCATAGGTTTATATCTATCAAGTGGTCCAAAAAAAATCATATGTCTTCCTGCTCGTTTTTCCATAAAATTGAGTTGAAAAGATCGAGCGCAAAATCTTTGTTGATAAACACTACAATAATTTATGAACCTATGAACGGTACGGATAGGAAAATACGGACTGTCAATCATTGAAATGGCCTATAAAACATGTTCAAATCAATCTAAATGTTCATATAAACCCACTAAGAAGGCTATATTAGTCTTCAATTATCTAAAAATCAATTTTGTTGTACAAAAACTTTCATATTTAAAAAATTCACAGGGGCCATAATGCGAAACTAAACTTCTAACTGTGTATTGCTACCTTAAATTCGATGTGTCGTGATTAGAAAGTGTCCCCATCTGTGCACATTAAAAACCCTTGCAACAACTTTATGACGGGTCCTTAGGTGGCCTGTTGCAAGGAAAATTTAATGTCCCTATCCAAAATACCCTCACTTTCCAGTTGCATCCAAAGTTCCCCGACCATCATCCCGAATGGCCTCTATTATGGCAAGACCTGCCTATTGTATTTATTGTTAACTTATTCTCTTCCTGAACATGCATGAAATATTTGCCACTGGACGTTTAGCAACCAACAATCAATAAATCTTCAGTGCTCTTCAACTTTTTATTTGTTTTGATTCATGATATTATGATCTGAGTGAGTGAGTCTCACTGATAAGTGTTGTAAATACAAAACGCGCGTCTGGTGTTTTAAATTATAAGCCTTGTACCTTTGATAATTATTTACACAACTGGGTCGATTCCACTTTTGGTGGATGTTTCGTCCTCGAGGGTATCACCAACCCAGTAGTCAGCACTTCGGTGTTGACATGAATATCATTATATGTTTTGGGTTTTTTAATTTGTCATGGAGTTCGGTATTTATCGTATACTTTTTTTTGCCAGTTTGTTAAACACACACCTCTGCTAATGAAGTTCGTAAAGTTTCCTACCCAACACTTTTATATGTACAATTGCAGGTAGATGACTTCTACAACATACTTGGTTCCGTGACAATCATGAGGATTTTAAGGTTTCCATTGTCGTCCTCCATTTTCTCTGCATTAAACGTTTGTCAAATCTTATTGTGAAAATAATATTCCTCAACTGGTACCTAACGCATGTTCATGTTCACATTATGCGGACTTTAAAAACAGAGGTTTGCTTCTGACACAAACTGCTTTAGCAGGAATATGAAACGGCCTATTGAAATCGGTAATACATCCAGTTCATGATCACCGTCACAAGAAGGTTGATCGATTGGATTATTCACAAGCGAAATTTTCTTCAGTTTTATATATTTTTTTAAACCAGAAATATTGTCTGATTAATACATTAAGCGATTTGGTCCTATTCCCTAGTTTGTCTGTTCAGCAAACAACATTCTGTTATTCTCTTCTAATATTACTTTAATGCATTTTCCATATCTCTTTTCTATGACATTAATAAAAAACTAAAGCCAAATATCTGGTTACATAAACAGGCGAAATTAAGGTAAACAATATTTAGGACAACGATTTCAAAAAACAATCATAAAGTTTAATTTACCAACGTTTAACAAAACACAATAACAATATTAAATTAATAGAGTTTCAACCATTGGAAAAAAAGTAAAACCACAAAAATACTGAAAATCTACGATTCCCGTAAATTTTGCGAACTATTTTTTGATTTAACGACTGCAGAAGGCATACTAGTCAAATAACAGTTACTGAATTACATGATATGTTGAATAAATGTTAAACAATTTCGTATTCAGCCCACTTTGTTCAACGTATCTAGTATTTTTTTATTATTTAATCCTTCAGAAGTTGTACTCCCGATTTTGTTTGAACATTGAATTATAATTATGTATTTCGTTTTATTACAAAAACCCAGTAAATGTTTAATTTCTATTAGCAATTCTTTGTAACAAAAACCAAGTAACGGCATGTTTAGTCTGAGATTGTCTTGAAACCTTGTTTGTTGAAACAAAGAATTAAATTGACCAAACCTATAAAGTATACCTTTTTTATGAACTTATATCACAAAATATCACAAACCGTTACAGTTGAAGTTGAAAATAAGACGAAAAGTATCCGGCATTCAATGACGTTAAGTTTGGTCAATGTTCAAAGTTATTGATGGCCTTGACCTTTTACCTATATTCTTTTTACTAATTAAAGTCATAAATGGTAATAAATGAATGCAATATAACGTTAAAAAATGTATACAACGAGTATAAATTTTATTTTGTAACTAGGTTAAATTTGGGCGGTCATTTTAAATTTTCGATTTATTACTATTTTTGATGATACTTATAGATTATCGTTGATCATCTCAACGAGATTGATTTTCTCGCTTGAGCTGGTACAGCGAAATTGAGAAAAGCAATTGAGTTGAGATGACCAATGATAATCTGTTTTTTCCATATTAAGCGAGAAGCATGATATAAAGATTATCACAAAAAAAAAATCAAAGGAAAAATGCACAAAATAGCGATAAAATTCGTTATCAAGTTTTTAGCAACCATGCATATATATATTGGGTCAAAACAATATGAATTATTATAGATCCCTATGAAAGGATATTGGGTCAATATCGACACTAAACCAATTGGAATTTCAAATTCCCTTGAGAACGATATTTGTGTTTATTTACAAATGTAATTCACTGAAATGATTTTTATAATTCAGTTTATTTCCAGCCCGGTTGTGCGAACTATAAACATCAGAGATATTTCGTTTTTTTTTGTGTCTGTATTTGGTAGTTGTTTTGAGCTTTTTATTGTTCTGATGAATTTATCCCTTTTGAAATGCTAAGTTTGTACTTATCTTGTGGTGTTATACCACTGCCCAAGATTAGAGTAGAATGTGGTGCCAACAAATATTTCAACTAAGCCACATGCTGCTGCAGGGATTCGTTCATTGTTGAAGGCCATGTGATGACCTGGAGTTGATTGCTTCTGACTCATTTAGTTTACGGTTGGGAATCATCTAATTGGCAAGGAAACCACTCTTTTTGGCTTTATATTCAAAGGTAATTCTTTTTTCCTCAAGAGTTCAAAGGCATCAATTCCTTACTAACTTCTTTTTACTTTTTTTTGCAGGATAAATTCGACAATGATTGCTGAACAATTGTTTTGCGTCGATAATATACAGTGTAATTTAACCGATATTACAGATTTTTGTTCAGAAACACTCAAGACTGAAGAGAAGACGATGACTTCATTTTCTACTTCATGTTCAACATCTCAAAGAAAAAGGCGATCTGTTAACTATGTCGACAAAATGTTGCAACGCACCTTCAGTGGTGATGATGACGTAATTGATATTCCGTGTTTTACATACGACGAGAGTGTTTTTAGTAGTAGAGTGACGGTATGTTATTAGACCTGACGACTTATAAAAAAGAATATGTGGTATGATTGCCATTGAGACAACTTTCCACAAAATACCAAAATGACACAGACATTAACAACTATAGGTCATCGTACGGCCTTCAACAATGAGCAAAGCCCATACCGCGTAGTCAGCTATAAAAGGCCCCGATAAGACAATGTAAAAAAATGGTAACGAGAAAACTAACGGCCTGATTTAAGTAAAAAAAATAACGGAAAACAAATATGTAACACATAAACAAACGACAACCACTGAATTTACAGGCTCGGGACTAAGGACAGGCACATACATAAATAATGTGGCGGGGTTAAACATGTTAGCGGGATCCCAATCCTCCCCTAACCTGTGACAGTGGTATAACAGTACAACATAAGAACGAACTATAAAAATTAGTTTAAAAAGGCTTAATTCATCAGATGGACAAAAATACAAGTGGACGTGGCCGGTTACTTATACATCCCGACACAAAAAGACACAATAAACAGATCTGAGTGTTCTCGCAGCTATCTGACAGCTAGTTCAAAGCCATTAGCAACTAATAGAAATATCATGCATCGAAGACTACACTATCAATCTGTACACTTCCAACATCCAATGGATTTAGTGTAAAGACGTCATAAACAGCCAGAGATTAAAACATGACCTTGTGCAATGCCAAGTTACAGGTATCGACAGATTGTAGATCCATGAATATGTATATGTATTTAACATTCTAGTAATATTTAGTTATCTTTTCATTTACTGATAACAAAATCAATTTTAATACCAATAAAAACAAAAAAAAATATTACTACAGATAGCATAAAAAATGTAAAATAATTTGTCAATTATTATAGCTTTTCGATTTAGCATTTTTTGAAAATAGTCGTTCACTTTTCTACATTGGTTAGAGGTATAGGGGAAGTTTCTTTTGTACAATTTGGAAATTAGTATGGCGTTCATTATCACTCAACTAGTTTAGATTTGTTTAGGGGTCAGCTGAAGGACGCCTCAGGGTGTGGGAATTTTTCGCTGCAATGAAGACCTGTTAGTGACCTTCTGCTGTTGTTTTTTTCTATGATCGGGTTGTTGTCTCTTTGACACATTCCCTATTCCATTCTCAATTTTAAATGTTTGATGAATGCTCTTTACTACAGTGAGAAAAACAAGATTAGTATATAAAAGCAGTAACAGGATTTGTGCTGATCAATTACTTAGAATCCTCGTTTAATTTATAGATTCCTGAGACTTTTAGAAATGGCTGGACGGAAAACACTGCATGGCAGACCTGCATGGACGAAATACAGAATGCGCTGCCACCAGAAGTGGCCAATTTGGTAGATGTAGATGTAGCCGAATTTGTTGAATCATGCGTATTGGATATTAAGGTTATCATTAAATTTATGTCAAAAGATTAGAAATATAAATATTAGCCAGAAAACCAATGAAACTTTTCAATTTTCATTAATCATAACATTCAAGAACAAGATATCCATAAACACAACACAACCGACGTGCAGTTTAAAGTTTATTGTATAAAAAATGAATAAGATTTAAAGTCAAACTTAAATGGCAATATTGTTAGAACATTGATATGAATTTTAAAAGGACGAATCAGACACAAACAAAATGTTTTTGTCTAGTAATTACACAAAATAATTTCACTCTAGCAAACACAATTTAGTGGTTATCGTCTGTTTATGTGATACATATTTGTTTTTGTTCATTTTGTTATATAATTAATTCGTTACTTTTCACGTTTGAATTGTTTTCCATTGTCATTTCGGCACCTTTTGTAGCTAACTATGCGGTTTGGGCTTTGCTCATTGTTGAAGGCCGTACCGTGACCTATGGTTGTTAATTTATGTGTCATTTTGGTCTGTTGTGGACAGTTGTCTCATTGGCAATCATACCACATCTTCTTTTTTTTTATATATATGTAATGCTTTTCATAAATCATATTGCATGATTTACTTAATTTCTCTTTTTAACAGAGATGTTGTTTACTGTGCCCAAAAATTTACAAACGATCCTAGTAAACTTATCGATTCTTTAAATAGACTAATTATAAAAAGTAACCAATTCAATACAGTTTAACTGTACTTAAATTGCATTGCACAAATAAATGGGTTTTTTTCTGACTGTTTATAGCATCTTCCAACTAAAGCTATTGGATGTTGGATGTGTACCGATTTATCATCAGGTATCAGAAGATGATTGTTTTTTAGTTGTCATTGGCCTTGATGAACTAGCTGTAAGTTACTGTGCAAAGTCTCAGATCTGTACTTAATAATTTTTTTTGTTTTTTTTGGATGTACAAGTACCCGTCCACATCCGCTCTGTGTTTTTGTAAGATGTATCTCTATTCATCGGATTGGTAAAGGTTTTTTAAAATAATTCTTTAGTTTGTTCTTAAACTGTACTGTTGCACTACTGTCCCAGGTTAGTTTGAGGGTTTGGATCCCGATAAAATGGTTAACCCAACCATATCCTGTATACAAATGTATGTGCTTGTCCAAATCCGGTTTTTTGTAGTTCAGTGGTTATGGTTGTTGCTGTGTTACATATTTGATTTTTATTTCATTTTTTTGTACGTCTATAAGGCCGTTATTTTACTAATTTGTATTGTTTAACATCTGTCACTTTGATTTTTTTTAAACTGACAATACGATATGAGCTTTTGGAAGGCCGTACGGTGACCTTTAGTAGTTAATGTCTGTATCTTCAAGTCACTTGTAAAGAGTTGTCTTATTGGCAATCATAACGCATCATCTTTTCATAATAACTAAAGTATTTGATTTTTAAAATTGTAATCGAATCTTATTTTTCAAAAGCTTGTCGGTGATACAACTTTTCTTGCTGATACTATTGGTACTATGCTGACTTTCGTTATGACAGAAATAAGGCGAAATGAGTCATTGTATCTTTTAAATACAACAGAAGGATCACAGACTTTGGTGGAATATGTTACGAGCTTCTTGTGTCCTAACAACTGTAGTGAAAATGGAAACTGTGCTATAGGTAAAATTATGTAATTCTTCTAACTGATTAAATGAATAATGGGTGTGCAAGACGATTACGGAATAGGAACAGTTAGGCCAACAATAATGTGTACATATTAAGTGTTCCAATACACGATCTTTAATTTGCTCGTACATCAGTCATGTAGAAGTTTTCTAGACAATAAACCCCAATTTCTCATTTGAAAACTTTACGTTTGTTGAGAACGTGTTTAAGATATACGAAAGCAGAAAAAACACACAAAAGATAATAGGGTCGTATAGTTATATTCATCAGCACGAGAAATATTAATTAAAAAATTCCAAAAAAATAAAGACCATGTGAATTATAGTTTCATCCGAATAATCCTACTAGGTGTGTATTAAACTTGGCTAATTACAAACTTTATTCGTTTTGACTTAAACTTCCGACAGCATGTTTAAAGTCATGATATATGTTAGAAACAATTTCATGAAATTTGTTATTGGCTTTTTGAAAATTGCTGCGGCATCGCGATTCGAACGTTATTATGTTAAAATAAAAATTTGCATGAAATATATTCAACTCGTCTTTAACCAGTGTAGTAAAATTTAGTATCACGGTGTTCGTTACTCTGTTTTAGAAAACAAGCTTTTTAAATGACTGTTATAGATTAGTAGTATACGAATATAGAAACTAAAATAACAAATGAATACTGATCTAATTGCTTATTTTCGGGCTAGAAGCATGTTGCGAGAAATAAGTCTCTCTAGATTGTTCATACATTTATTATTGACCTTTTTGCAAAAGCGACGATAAAATAACAAAGATTGTATACCATTTTATTGAACAAAAAGGGTGTTTGCTACTCTGTTCCAAAATAACAAGCTTTACGGATGTTCGCTGCTCTTGTCATTGCTTTTTCGTCAGATAATTCTCTGATTCTATCCATGAAGTTCCGATAAATACTTCAATCGTAATTGACTAGGATTGTTAGTTTTTGTTACAAAAGGTCGGCGGTTCTCTTATGGCACTTCGATATCCTCCAACAATAAAAAAGTGACCACAACGAAACAGCACAATTATGATGAAAGTGGCGTAGAACCAAAACAATTAGTCCTTCAAAAAAATCTTTGTTAATTTAAAGCAGAGTAGCAAACACCCTGAAAGAAGAGAGGAGTATACAACAAAATATTATTTATATAGGTGTTTGTGAATGTAATGGTCAGTATATTGGTGACGATTGCTCTGAATCAATTACAACCCCGCCATCAAATATTAGCCTTACTTCGTATGGACTTTGTATACATAGAACACATGACTGCAGGAACCCAAATATCTTCGGTAATTTTCTTACCATGAAAATTTGGTACAACGTAAAGTATTTTCAGGTAACGTTTGAAAATTATTGCAAATCGGCTTCATTGTTCAACCTATTACTGTAATTCGTAAATATAACTCAACATGCAGACATCTTATACGTTCAGGTATTTCACATACAATTTTTTATGGAAATATTCTTTATAAAGCACAAAAATGTCAGTATTCTCCTCAGAAACTAACAAGACTTTAAATAGACTTATTAAAAAGGGATATAGTTACGATACTGTTGGCAGGTCATTAAAGATTGGACATTTTGGTTTTAATATTGATTCACTGATAGGGTCTTTGCATCGGAACTAAACACATTTATTTCTAAAAAAAAAAACAGTTGTTGGCATGACACGGGTTATGTTCTTCTCATATATTTTATGATAGTATGATACTAAACCCCTAACGGGAGGGATTGTGCCTGATATTCATATGATGAAGACATAATCTTTCAATCAGTTTAATTGAGGTCTGGAGCTGGCCTGTCAGTTAACTGCTAGTAGTCTGTTGTTATTTATGTATTATTGCCATTTTATTTATTTTCTTTTGTTACATCTTTTGACATCGGACTCGGACTTCTCTTGAACTGAATTTTAATGTGCAAATTGTTATGCTTTTACTTTTCAACATTGTCTAAAGGTATAGGGGGAGGGTTGAGATCTCATAAACATGTTTAACCCCGCCGCAATTTTGCGTCTGTCCCAAGTCAGGAGCCGCTGTCCTTTTTTAGTCTTGTATGATTTTAAATTTTAGTTTCTTGTGTATTATTCGGAGTTTAGTATGACGTTCATTATCACTGTACTATTATGCATATTTTTAGGGGCCAGCTGAAGGACACCTACGGGTGCGGGAATTCTCGCTACATTGAAGACCCATTGGTTGCCTTCGGCTGTTTTCTGCTCTTTGGTCGGGTGGTTGTCGCTTTGACATATTCACCATTTCCTTTCTCAATTTTATTTTTTACAGAGTTTGTCTTTAGTGACGTGTGGAGACAGTAGAGTGCCTCCCCGTGCTTAAGGTTTATGCTCTTATATTATACTAGATTATGGAGTGTGTGTCCGAGCGAGAACTTCTCTATGTTCATTACTTTAGGAATATCTAACAAAAGGTAGTATTTTAATATCCAGCCCCATTCATCTATTTAGTCAGACGTCAGTCGCTACCTTGATATACCCTATCTTTTGTTAAATTTGTCGGGTAACTTATGACAATAAGCATTCGACATCTTGAGCCGAACAGTTGTCTCATTTTTACACTATTCAATCTACTGTGTGATGGTTCATATTCTGGACGCCAGTCTTTGCTCCTTTGTAATAAATCTACATACCAAAAAAACAAATATGAAGCTTAGAAATGGAAAAATATTAAATACTAAACTCGTTCAAAGGGTATCTACACGTCTCAATCTTCAAAATCGCTTATCTAAAAATACTACCATCGCTAACGTTTTTAACAATAAAAATCGTGGTTACCCATCAATCGATAAGTGTCATGCCAAAAAATGACTTTCGTGTCCCCGTCTTTCCACCAACAATTTAGTAAGGTCCACGTTTAATGGTCGCACATTTTCTCTAAATTTTGAAACTGATATTACTTGAAAAACAAATAGTATTATTTATTTACTCACATGAAACAAACCGGGATGCGGTATTCAGTACGTAGGTCAAACTGGGCGATTTTTATCTAAACGCACGCAAGAACACCTGTATCGTTTTAAAAGACCTAATAAATTCAAAAGTATCATTTATCAACATCTTAAGAAGCACAGTCATCCTATTAAATACTTAACAGTTCAACCTTTAGAAGTAGTAAATAAGCAGCCTGGTGAATCTCATTCAAAGTCTGTACGATCACGAAAAATAATTGAATTAAATTGGATTAAAATATTACAGACAGTCTACCCTCTCGGTCTCAATGATAATATCATGGGAATTGGCAATATATCAAGAACCGATTATGTTAACATTTTGGATATAGTTTCTAAAACTGTTCGTAAAAATCGTTCTCATGGACGCAGAAAAAATCGCAATCACAGAAAATTTCGGACCAACCATACAAATATTTTGGACCTAATTTCTATTTCAAAAAACAACGGCAGACATTATCTGTTAACCAAGCTTTGTTTTTTTATCTATAAATAAATTAAATAAAATTTTAGAGGATTGCAACACAATTTCATATTACAGTCCTAAGTATGAAATTGTCCAAATTATAATGGCATATTGTTATTCTATACTGTTTCCAAAAATTGATCGCCCTAAAGATCATAAAAAAACATTTTATTAAAATAAAGTATGTCAATAAAAGTTTCGATTTTGTAAATATTGCCGGTATTTTTAACGACCATTCTGTTAAAGACCAAATTCCTGAATATTTTGATAATACTGAACTCCCTCTCATTTGTTATATTTACAAGACATCTACCCGAAAATATGTGTTTAATTATAGCCAATTGTGTAAAGATGTAAATAGCATTGAAAATAAACCTATGTCGTGTAATTGCAGTAATTCAGAACACACCTATGACCCAATTTCCCATGTCATAACAGGAGACCTTAACATCGTTCGCAACCGAGAGTTAAAATCATTCCTCAGTAAAGGACCGAAATATCGTCCCCCGTCGACTATTAACTGGAATGAGTGTCGTAATATAATCCACGACTCACTCCGTACCTACTGTTTGAAATGGGTAAAACGGGAAAAAGCTGACAAAAAAATTTTGGACTCTTTTTTTAATTCAGTAATGAAGATAGTTGATATTCGAATACAACATTTTAAGGAACATTTTACTCCTAACAAAAACTATAAAAACCCTATTTCGCGTATCAAAAACAAACTAACAGAACTGGCCAAGGAATTTGTTTTTGTCCCGGCTGATAAAGCTGCTAATAATATCATTATAGTTTGACGTAAATTTTATATAGAGGTTCTGCAATAGGAAATCTCGAATTCGCCAACATTCCAACTGACTTCATTTTCAGAAAACGACATCTGTAACAAACATAAACTTTTAGCTACTTCTTTACAAGCAGAACCAAACACAATGAAAGTCCCAACTATGTACTAGCTTCCGAAGCTGCACAAAAAACCTTACAAATATAGAATTATTTCATCTTCAAGCCATTGTTCAACTACTAAATTGTCTGTTTTACTTACTAGTACACTTGGTACAATAAAAAACCTGATAATAAATTGTTCAAATAAGGCATTTGAAAATAGTGGAATTAATTACTTTTGGAGTGTCAAAAACTTGTTGGAAGTACTTGATAAATTGCATGCATATATTGGTGATTTTGAATCTGTTCAAAGTTTAGATTTTTCTACTCTAAATACCACTTTGCCTCATATTCTTATTAAGAAAAAATTCACAGCCCTAATTAACTGGGCATTTAAAAAGTCGGAATGCGAGTACATATGTTCAAACTCTTTTAGATCATTTTTTAGTAGTAATAAACAAAAGAACTATGTCAATTGGACATGATTTGATACTATTTATGCGCTTGAATTTTTACTTGATAACCTTTTTGTTCGCTTTGGAGATTCCGTATATCGTCAAGTTATTGGAATTCCAATGGGGACTAACTGTGCACCACTTATTGCGGACCTGTTTTTGTATTGTTATGAGTTACAAGTTATGACTAAAATTAGCAAAGACCCATCAAAACAACATTTGATAGAAAAATTTAACAATACTTTTAGATATTTGGATGATATGTTGGCTCTAAATAATGACGACTTCAGTATGTATATTAAAGAAATTTATCCTGTAGAACTTACATTAAATAAAGCTAGTGATAACAATGACCACTGCCCTTTCCTCGATCTTGATATCTATATCATAAACGGGAAGCTTAATACAAAAATTTATGATAAAAGAGATGATTTTTCATTTCCTATTGTTAATTATCCATTTTTAGATGGTGACGTTCCCTTGTCACCATCGTATGGTGTTTATATATCTCAACTTGTACGATTCGCTCGTGTATGTAACAACGTATTAGATTTTAGCCAGAGAGATTTATGTATTACTGAAAAATTATTACACCAGGGTTTTCGATATCACAAACTGGTCAAAACATTTACCAAATTTTATCACCAGTATAAGGAAAAAATTCGTAAATATAACTCAACATGCAGACATCTTATACGTTCAGGTATTTCACATCCAATTTTTTATGGAAATATTCTTTATAAAGCACAAAAATGTCAGTATTCTCCTCAGAAACTAACAAAACCTTTAAATAGACTTACTAAAAAGGGATATAGTTACGATACTGTTGTCAGGTTATTAAAGATTGCATATTTTGGCTTTAATATTGATTCACTGATAGTGTCTTTGCATCGGAACTTAACACATTTATTTCTATAAAAAACAGTTGTTGGCATGACACGGGTTATGTTCTTCTCATATATATTATGATAGTATGATACTAAACCCCTAACGGGAGGGATTGTGCCTGATATTCATATGATGAAGACATAATCTTTCAATCAGTTAAATTGAGGTCTGGAGCTGGCATGTCAGTTAACTGCTAGTAGTCTGTTGTTATTTATGTATTATTGCCATTTTATTTATTTTCTTTTGTTACATCTTTTGACATCGGACACGGACTTCTCTTGAACTGAATTTTAATGTGCGAATTGTTATGCTTTTACTTTTCTACATTGGCTAGAGGTATAGGGGAGGGTTGAGATCTCATAAACATGTTTAACCCCGCCGCAATTTTGCGTCTGTCCCAAGTCAGGAGCCGCTGTCCTTTGTTAGTCTTGTAGGATTTTAAATTTTAGTTTCTTGTGTATTATTCGGAGTTTAGTATGACGTTCATTATCACTGTACTATTATGCATATTTTTAGGGGCCAGCTGAAGGACACCTACGGGTGCGGGAATTCTCGCTACATTGAAGACACATTGGTTGCCTTCGGCTGTTTTCTGCTCTATGGTCGGGTGGTTGTCGCTTTGACATATTCACCATTTCCTTTCTCAATTTTATTTAATGAATTTGTATCATCTGAGAACTTGTACACAGAGAATAAGAATTATTTTGATGGTTGGACTTTTCTGATTTATGCGTCTCTATTTCTGTTGGTGTTGTTTCGGTCGATTCTAAAGTTATAATCTCGTTTATCTCTGCAGTATTAATAATTACAATCAAAGGGAAACTGCCATGAAACATTTTGATGCACAATTAAAGCAGTTTCAAGTACAAAACTGTCGGGTAAATACATGCAAATATCGAAACTCGATCTAATTATTCAGGGACAATTTAAGTCTTTCTTAAAGTCAATTTGTTCTAAAAAGTCCTGGGTGTTTTCTGTCATTGTTTTGTCCAATTTATCCAGAAAAGACTGTTTTTGAAGGAAAATAACACGTTGGGACATCGAGCACCAACATACAAAATTATTTAGACCATGTATAGATTTTAGGGAACAGACCAAATGCATCTTGCAAATAAAATGTCGACTGATACTCATAGACTATCGATAGATTTTGTCATATTTTGTTCCAAAATTCAACTATTGAACTCATTGATATTGATATGGATAAGGAAAAAAACTTTTTAACGTTCTTCTTCTAATATTGTAGTTTTTATTTCATACAATACTTATTAAGATATTTTATCTTTTGCAGAAAGTATCGGATTCCATTAAATATATATCTAAAGACGATCACTTGCAGGCAACTTTCATAAATATGTTCATGGTATCTGTAGATTTAATGTCCTCAAAGAGAAAGAGAGCAACAAATGAAACGATTGTGGCAGAAGGATATGAAATTAGTCTTTCATATGATAGTATAAATTTTGGAGAATCTATCAGCATTATTATACATGATGAAAATTGTTATTCCTGTTATTCAACAACTATTGCATGCTTTGAACAGGTATGTTATTATTTGCATTTGTGACTGGCGTAGAAATAAAAGTAGCACTTTCTTAATTATATGAACTCTTTATCTCATTGGGCACAGAGGGCTTAGGGCAGTTTACGTCATCACTAGTCGTCCGTAGTCGTCCGTCCGTCGTGTTTTTCGCCTGTCTCCATAGTCGTCTGTCGTCTTCGTCGTCGTAAACTATTTCAAATATCGTCTCCAATACTGTTAATTGATCCTTTAACGAGCTTTAGCCCTTTAAAGACAAATTTACACAATGTGTTTATCATGTTTGCTTACATTTAGAAATTTTCTACGCTGAAACAACTGGGCCTTATAAACTTTATTTGAATAATACTCAGGGTGACTGGTTAAATTGTATCAGAAGTTTTGATCCATCAACACACATGGCCACCATGGCTACAAATATAACTTATGGGTCAAAAGGTGTTTTGCCTTTATCTCTAACCTATATATATAGCAGTTAGACCAAGAGAAACATAGAGTTATGGTGATGAATAAGCCATGCAAGTATATTGCTTTTTAAAAAAATATTTTTATCTGAAACTACAGGATCAAATTCTCGAAACGTTCAATGAATGTTCCTTAGGTCATTTAGTAGATTAATTGTATCCGACGTTTTGATAAAAATAAAAATGGCCACAATGGCTTAAAATAGAACAGAGGGGTCAAACGCAGTCTTTGGCTTATATCTCAAGAACAACAGCAGTAAAAGCAAAAGTGAAAGGGAGTTCAAGTGATAAATGGGTAAATATTCTTCCTGTTTTGAAATTTGGAAACTGTAAAGTTCGACAACCCTTTGTTGTGTTAAAGTTGAAAATAGTTTGTCTTTTGCTGACTTTTGTTATTTTCTTTGACATCATAATGGGAGGAGAGAGAGTAAATGGCAACAAATGTTCAGCTAAGTAAGTTCTACAAATTAGTCAATATGATCAAAATATTCAATTAACTCCTTAGGGAATTATTGCCCTCAAAACTTTATTTTAATTTTTTTAGAAAGTCTACTTTTTTCAAAAACATCTTCTACACTTAAGCTATTAAGCCAAATACTGTCAAGTAATCTTAAACCAAATAGGGCAACTTAATTTCAGGCTGTTTTTTTTTGGGGGGGGGGGGTCTCTTGTCTGTTTTAACCCTCAACGGGAATACCCAAAACCAAATTGTGAAAAAAAAATGCTGTATAATTCCGAGACAAGTGAAGGTCTATTTGATCAAACCAGACTTTATATAAGTCAAATCCATCAATAGAGTTCAAAAACAACTTTGTTTGAGAGTTTAGAGTATCGGAATATTGTATCTTATTCCTTAATCATATCTCGAACTAGATATTAATGGCATTATTGATATCTTGCCGTTTATATTAGAAGATTAGTTTATTCTTGATTTTTTTTAACCAGGCATTGTATCATTTTTTGTCATAATTTAAGTAGATATATAAACAAATCTAATTTCAAAGTACCGTTCAAAACCTATGATTGCACTGAACAAAAATATTTCTTATTAGAAGAGTCTAAATACAGCACAAACAAAAACATTTTCCCAATGACCACAAAAGAAAAAAAATATTTATCAACAAAACGCATTTCACTAGCAGGTCGAACAACGAGTGTTTGTATACCCTTCTGAGTGATATTGACGATTTCCAAATAAACGGATCGCTAAATGAAGATAATGGATCTTAATTATAAATTTGAATAAAATAACAAATAGAAACCAAAACATACGGTTTTTATCTTACACAATTATAGGTTCGAACGCTGTTTTCAATTTAGACTTATTGAAGTTATTTATATAAGTCCAAAATGAAAACAACTATCGAACCTATAATTGTCAAATGCGTTTTGTTGAAGCCATAAAGAGACATATTGTGAACCACATGACATTGTACTTGTTTTGTTGCATATAAATGTTTTATATTAAGTGATTTAAAATCAAGATTTCATAACAAATCTCTTCACATGAATACTCAGAATTAATATAGTAATTTCAACAGAATTCTAGAAAATATGTTTTGTTTTTAATTTACAGGATCTTTGCAGCCCAACTGTTATTCCTTCTGCTAAGAATGGTAAAACATATGCTTACAGATAAAACATTTAGGAATAAAACTTCATTTTTATTTAGTTTACCAGACAATTATCTCATCTACATGTGACTCATCGATAGCACTCGAATTAAAACAATAAGAAGATTTCTCAATTAATTTCGATATAAAAAAAACCGTTGTGAACAATAAAGGCAACAGATCAGTATGCCATATTTGGTTTAAAACCCAAACAAAAATAAATAAATATCAGTATCAATTCTTTACATTCTTAAAAAGAATAAAAAGTTGTCACTTAAACAAGTTCTAATTAATATAATTTCTTCATTTTCACAAAAATCCTCATGCAAAAGTATAATATTTCTTCCCCACAGTTAAAAGTACAAAGAAAGGGGCAAATAAAATATTCCCTAATGAAATATTCAAAGAAACAAGCGTCAGTACAATAAACTTCAACAATACGAGAATAGTTTTTTTTTTTTTTTTTAAATTTGATGATGTGTTTTTTTTTTTCATCGGCAACAGAAAAGTAAATACTGTTTTTTTCAAAATTCTTTTTAGAATGCATTTCTAGAACAACAAATCATTAGTTCACGGTTAATAAATTTAGAAAAGTGTTCTTTCCCCGTCATTGTCTAAGATAAACTCTTTCATCCTCGCTTGAAAAAAAATACTGAAAAAATATTTACTAATTTCAAAATTATGTAAGAACTAATATGAAATCAACATAATTTTGACATGGTAACGAATAAAGCCAATATCAGTTACACGTGTTTTAGAAAGAAGTTCATATGTATTATCTTAAGTATTCCAAATTCTGTTTCCCTATGAATAAACCACCCATTTTTTGTATCTATAACAAACATCTAGAAGCGTTGGAATTGTAATCAAATGAAAAGTTGAGCTAATTTTTGCTTATATGATTTTGAATTTTTTTTAATGATGAAAAATAAACTCATGCATTTAATGATACCTCTTAAACAACAATAACGGTGGAATAATGTTTCAACAGTGTACCTGATACGTAGCAAATGGACACAGAATCTTATTGGCAAGTGTCTTTAAATGAAATGACACTAGTTTCATTGTGACTTATATGTTGTTTTATTCTACACGTTTAAAAAGCGTTTATGTGATGGCAAATTATCAATATGGCAGATCGTTAGCGGTCGATGGAAATATCGAACTTATACTTTTTGTAAACGTATTCATTAAGGTGGTTTTCCTTAAAATTTAAATACATCTAAAAAGTGATCAAAGGTACCAGGATTATAATTTAGTACGCCAGACGCGCGTTTCGTCTACACAAGACTCACCAGTGACGCTCATATCAAAATATTTATACAGCCAAACAAGTACAAAGTGGAAGAGCATTGAGGATCTAAAATTCCAAAAAGGTGGGCTAAATACGGATAAGGAAATCTATGCGTGGATAAGAAAATCCTTAGTTTTAAAAAAAATAAAAAAAATTGGTAAACAGGAAATTTATAAAAAAATGACCACATTATTGATATTCATCTCAACACCGCAGTGTTGACTACTGGGCTGGTAATACCCACGGGGACGAAACGTCCACCAGCAGTAGCATCGACCCAGTGGTGTAAAAAGTTATCAAAGGTACCAGGATTATAATTTAGTACGCCAGACGCGCGTTTCGTCTACATAAGACTCATCACTGACGCTCATTTTCAAATATTTCTGAAGCCAAACAACCCTAACCCTACCTTACCCTAACCCAAACCCTAATTTCAAAATTATGTAAGAACTAATATGAAATCAACATAATTTTGACATGGTAACGAATAAAGCCAATATCAGTTACACGTGTTTTAGAAAGAAGTTCATATGTATTATCTTAAGTATTCCAAATTCTGTTTCCCTATGAATAAACAACGCATTTTTTTTTTATCTATAACAAACATCTAGAAGCGTTGGAATTGTAATCAAATGAAAAGTTGAGCTAATTTTTGCTTATATGATTTTGAATTTCTTTAATGATGAAAAATAAACTCATGCATTTAATGATACCTCTGAAACAACACTAACGGTGGAATAATGTTTCAACAGTGTACCTGATACGTAGCAAATGGACACAGAATCTTATTGGCAAGTGTCTTTAAATGAAATGATACTAGTTTCATTGTGACTTATATGTTGTTTTATTTTACACGTTTAAAAAAGCGTTTATGTGATGGCAAATTATCAATATGGCAGATCGTTAGTGGTCGATAGAAATATCGAACTTATACTTTTAGTAAACGTATTCATTAAGGTGGTTTTCCTTGAAATTTAAATACATCTAAAAAGTTATCAAAGGTACCAGGATTATAATTTAGTACCCCAGACGCGCGTTTCGTCTACATAAGACTCATCAGTGACGCTCATATCAAAATATGTATACAGCAAAACAAGTACAAAGTGGAAGAGCATTGAGGATCTAAAATTCCAAAAAGGTGTGCTAAATACGGATAAGGAGATCTATGCGTGGATAAGAAAATCCTTACTTTTAAAAAAAAATAAAAAATTTGGTAAACAGGAAATTTATAAAAATAACCACATTATTGATATTCATCTCAACACCGAAGTGTTGACTACTGGGCTGGTAATACTCTCGGGGACGAAACGTCCACCAGAAGTAGCATCAACCCAGTGGTGTAAAAAGATATCAAAGGTACCAGGATTATAATTTAGAACGCCAGACGCGCGTTTCGTCTACATAAGACTCATCACTGACGCTCATATTCAAATATTTCTAAAGCCAAACAACCCTAACCCTAACCCTTACCCTAACCCTAACCCGAATTTCAAAATTATGTAAGAACTAATATGAAATCAACATAATTTTGACATGGTAACGAATAAAGCCAATACCAGTTACACGTGTTTTAGAAAGAAGTTCATATGTATTATCTTAAGTATTCCAAATTCTGTTTCCCTATGAATAAACAACCCATTTTTATTTTATCTATAACAAACATCTAGAAGCGTTGGAATTGTAATCAAATGAAAAGTTGAGCTAATTTTTGCTTATATGATTTTGAATTTCTTTAATGATGAAAAATAAACTCATGCATTTAATGATACCTCTGAAACAACACTAACGGTGGAATAATGTTTCAACAGTGTACCTGATACGTAGCAAATGGACACAGAATCTTATTGGCAAGTGTCTTTAAATGAAATGATACTAGTTTCATTGTGACTTATATGTTGTTTTATTTTACACGTTTAAAAAAGCGTTTATGTGATGGCAAATTATCAATATGGCAGATCGTTAGTGGTCGATAGAAATATCGAACTTATACTTTTAGTAAACGTATTCATTAAGGTGGTTTTCCTTGAAATTTAAATACATCTAAAAAGTGATCAAAGGTACCAGGATTATAATTTAGTACGCCAGACGCGCGTTTCGTCTACATAAGACTCATCAGTGACGCTCATATCAAAATATGTATACAGCCAAACAAGTACAAAGTGGACAAGCATTGAGGATCTAAAATTCCAAAAAGGTGTGCTAAATACGGATAAGGAGATCTATGCGTGGATAAGAAAATCCTTAGTTTTAAAAAAAAATAAAAAATTTGGTAAACAGGAAATTTATAAAAATAACCACATTATTGATATTCATCTCAACACCGAAGTGTTGACTACTGGGCTGGTAATTCCCTCGGGGACGAAACGTCCACCAGAAGTAGCATCAACCCAGTGGTGTAAAAAGTTATCAAAGGTACCAGGATTATAATTTAGTACGCCAGACGCGCGTTTCGTCTACATAAGACTCATCACTGACGCTCATTTTCAAATATTTCTGAAGCCAAACAACCCTAACCCTACCTTACCCTAACCCAAACCCTAATTTCAAAATTATGTAAGAACTAATATGAAATCAACATAATTTTGACATGGTAACGAATAAAGCCAATATCAGTTACACGTGTTTTAGAAAGAAGTTCATATGTATTATCTTAAGTATTCCAAATTCTGTTTCCCTATGAATAAACAACGCATTTTTTTTTTATCTATAACAAACATCTAGAAGCGTTGGAATTGTAATCAAATGAAAAGTTGAGCTAATTTTTGCTTATATGATTTTGAATTTCTTTAATGATGAAAAATAAACTCATGCATTTAATGATACCTCTGAAACAACACTAACGGTTAGATAATGTTTCAACAGTGTACCTGATACGTAGCAAATGGACACAGAATCTTATTGGCAAGTGTCTTTGAATGAAATGATACTAGTTTCATTGTGACTTATATGTTGTTTTATTTTACACGTTTAAAAAAGCGTTTATGTGATGGCAAATTATCAATATGGCAGATCGTTAGTGGTCGATGAAAATATCGAACTTATACTTTTAGTAAACGTATTCATTAAGGTGGTTTTCCTTGAAATTTAAATACATCTAAAAAGTGATCAAAGGTACCAGGATTATAATTTAGTACGCCAGACGCGCGTTTCGTCTACATAAGACTCATCAGTGACGCTCATATCAAAATGTGTATACAGCCAAACAAGTACAAAGTGGAAGAGCATTGAGGATCTAAAATTCCAAAAAGGTGTGCTAAATACGGATAAGGAAATCTATGCGTGGATAAGAAAATCCTTAGTTTCAAAAAAAAAATTAAAAGTTTGGTAAACAGGAAATTTATAAAAATAACCACATTATTGATATTCATCTCAACACCGAAGTGTTGACTACTGGGCTGGTAATACCCTCGGAGACGAAACGTCCACCAGCAGTAGCATCGACCAAGTCGTGTAAAAAGTTATCAAAGCTACCAGAATTATAATTCAGTACGCCAGACGTGCGTTTCGTCTACATAAGACTCATCACTGACGCTCATATTCAAATATTTATAAAGCCAAACAAGTACAAAGTTGAAGAGCATTGAGGATCTAAAATTCCAAAAAGTGTTCCAAATACGGCTAAGGAAATCTAAAACTTCTTCAATTGTAAAGGAATATATTTTTTTTTGTGTGTGTGAGTTTATAATATATGCACTGAAGATATAAAAATGGCCTGACTGCTTTATCTAAAACTGCAATTTTTTCAAAATCATGTTCGTTGGACACATTAGTACTAATTGTGATCTGAAATATATATTGATATTTATAATTAAATTAAGTTTTTATTTTAAGACAATAATAAATCAATTGTGGTGATAGCTGCTTCTGTCGGTGGATTGCTTCTCGTTATAATGGTGGTTATTGGATTAATATATTACAAAGTCAGATCGAACAGCACAAGGTTTGTTAATAAAGACTAAATAAAATTGAGAATGGAAATGGGGAATGTGTCAAAGCGACAACAACCCGACCATTGAGCAGACAACATCCGAAGGCAACCAATGTGTCTTCTACATATGAAGAATTTATATAATTTAGTCTGTGAACATTAAATGCAAGTGAAAGAAATTGCTATACTCGAGGTCAATATTCAGAGGAAATCTAGAAAAACAAAACATGTAAACAACGGGAGTAGAACTGTCGATTATCAACCAATATATATTAAAGTAGAGAATGGAAATAGGAAATGTGTCAAAGAGACAACAACCCGATCAAACAGTCAACATATAGATAGTACCAATAAGCCACTTTAAACTTGAGAATATTGTCAAATATGGAAATTGGGAAATATATGTAATCAAATGAAAAAACTTGTATATAAATAAAAAAAAGCATGCGACACGGGACCAAAAATGTCGGAAAGTGAGAAATACCATTTAATTGAACAATGGTGTCAAATTTGTTTTCCGGTCAAAATATCCAAAAAGTATTATACATAAACATCGATAGGTGAAGCGTCCTGCTATGGAATGCACGCTTCATAGATATTTTAGAATTTAATTTCACAAGGACAAATATCTCATGCGTATTTGGAAAAAAACAGAACGACCGTAATTTGCAATTTAAAATTGTGAACCCACTACGATGTTTCTACTGAGAAATTTGAAATTGGCAATTGAAGAGTAAATCATCACGGATGTCATAGGTTCTAGTTTGAAGTCGTTCATCTGTGTCAATATGCTAACTGACGAAAAGATCATGACGCAGACCTTCAAGTTTTGGGTACTATAGTTAATCTCAAGTTCGCTATGGTTTATCGGATGTCAGCGATCCTTATTATTTATATTATTGAAAGAAAAGGTGTATCACTGTATCTTAAAACGGAATAACACAGTTTTGCACGATGATTTTCCTTAGATTTTAAAGGAATTTTGATTCAGATGAATACAAAAACAAGTTTCATAGTAGGACTGTATAATAATTAACATTTATAAAGCGACTGTCTATTGAAGCATCCATCCACCAAAATAATCATATGGCAAACGTTGGGGTACTTTGCTAATTTGAATAGGGGCCATTTTGTTGTATCATGACGTATATAAGCCCCTTAAATGATATAGCCAATATTTCAATTCCTATGTCGGATCAACAATTTGTTCGAATATAGGTGAATTGTACATATTTAAGGGTTCCGTCCATGTACAAATAAACAATGTTTACTTTGAAAACTTTCGGCCTTTTTAGTTGTAAAATCGGAAGAGTAACCGTAGTATAATTGCTATAAAAGATTTTTTTTTTTTGCAAAAATGCAAGATTCAACACAAAATAAAGATGTTGTTCATGATTTTTCCGCATATACGGAAACACCTTGAAGTTGAATACTAATGCTTAAAAACTTTAACTTCCTGAAATTTTTGGCCAAATTCTTTTAAAAAATCAACCTTCCCATTTCGTTTAAATGTAAACATTTTGCATTTTTCATTAGAATTACAAAATATTTTGTAAATATCTGCCAAAGGAAATGTTAAACACACGTAAGTTTTAAATCCATGACCGAAAAAGGTTAAATAAGACGCAAATTTGATATAATTTATACTTTGAATCTTAAACTAAGGGAAGTAATTTGATTAAAAAGGCCAAAGTCACGTGGTGCAAAACATATGAATTAAGTGCCTTAAATTTTGACATATGTGTACCTCATTCCGATATTTACTTGATATAACATGTACAATTTGTGCATATTATTTGGAATCGGTGCACAAATCAAGGAATCCGTTCATTTAGAATAAGAGAATGAGAAATAAGGTTCTACTATTCTCATTATCATGGATAAATCTCTGTTTAACAAGACAATAACATGTTTTGAAATAAAACTTTAAAGTTTAAAGAGATGATTGACATAAATAGTAAAATTTACCTCCAAACAATATTTCTTAAATCTAGCACGTGCTAAAGACCCATATGTTGTACGAACTTAAAAAAATCAAAGTTTATTTATTTACAATAAAGTTTAGAGATTTTCTTCGTAAGTCTTTGTGCATGGACAGATTTGTGTTTTTGTAGCATTTCCTATTTCTTGAAATATACAGCATATTCAATTTAATTATAAATACAAAGCATTGTTTTATAGTTGGTCTTTCGATGACTAGCATATTAATACATACACAAACAAATATTCTTACATACATATATACGTCATCAGCATATTAATTTCAGTATATATATTTTTATAGAACAAAAATTAATGTGACAGCAGATAAACTAGAAGAAAGGCCTAATTTGTATCTTGATCAGAGCAACGACAGCCAGGTTTGGATGACAAGAGATAATACTATCAGTGACCTTCAACTTGAAATCGATGAAAATAGAGATGAATCACCGTTTGAAATGTTCGAAACACCGTTACATTTTGTACCACCACCAAGTCATTACAAACGTATGCCTGAAAATTTTAAATGGCAATGATTTAAGATACAAATTAAAGATATCAAAAAGAAAGCCGAAGAAGGGGAGCTTATCACCTGGTTTCAGTTTATCAAGATAATAAGATGATAATTTACTTAAAGATAATATTACAAATGTTCACTCAATTTTTTCTGAATTTGATTTACTTAAGTTCAAAGGGAAGGGATGCAATTTGAAGTTTTGATGCTTTCTTTTCATTTTGAAGTGCTTTGTGTTCGTAATGTAGATTAGTATTCTATAGTTTAATCAAAAATGCAAATGCCCAGATGATATCAAACAAAATAAAGGGAACATTCTGTTAAAGAAGGTAAAAGAGTCAAATTGATATATTTGAATTGAAATTTGTTTACATCTGTCTTTATGGTCTTAAAAGTTTAATAAATATGCATACATTATGGAGCTTTGACACTTCTATAAACTTTTGAAATATAGATAATTTTTATTAAAACATTCGCTTGAGTTAGATGCAAATACAAGTAGATCTTTTTTCTGCATATGTAATTTTACAGAAACAAAATAGAAAAATGATAGAATAATCTTTTTATAGGATTTGTATGCATATCTGCCGCCGTCGACAGTTTTTTTTTAATCTTAAAAAGGGGTAATAATATATTTCATTGAAATAAAAGTACACCTTTGGCGTGTTTGAATTGACTATTCTGTTTTTAAACGTTTCAAGCATTCAAGCTTCATATTCTATTAATTGTATATATCAAGGTTACAAGTTGATATAAACACATTACAAATGAAATATGCCGGTCAAGTGAAATACCTATCTAAAAATGCATAACAACACAGTAGATTTTAAAAGTGGATTTCAAATTCTTTTTGAAACTTTAAATACTTAATGTTGTTTGAGTGTGTGTTATCTAGGTTGATAAGTATTCAATCCATGAATTTGTTTAGTCTGCCCTTCCACGAAATAGTGAATAATAATTTTTTTTAATGGTTTTGAATTTTCAAAAATTCCAGCTGACAACCTATAAGACAATAATTAAAAGTTGACTAATGCAGAACAATACATAAAATGATGCTCAAATGCTAATTGAAACATTTGTCTTTCAAATTCAACTGGCATATAAGGATTGTAATGGTGTTATTTGGAGAAAATTGGTTTTTAAGAGCCAAATTGTCAGAGAGTCATCCTATAATTGCTTCCTTTATAGTAACGATTATACTTGACGTTATGTGAAGATAATTTTGACAAGGTAGAGTCATAACTAGAAAAGGAAAGAAAAAACAAATATTTAAAAAAAAAACACTTACACATACGATTGGTCAATGTGTTTTCGGATATAGTGTTCCAAGTATGTTGTTGTTAAAGAATAAAATATATTATATTGTTACTATATTTTTTTACACTTGATTGAGACAGACATGTAACACTGTTATATATAAGAGTTGAATTTCAAAATAAAAGATTTTTTATTTTTTTATAATTATGTATTATTTAGGATTTGCCTTGAAGTGTCTGATTTTGATTGGCCATGCTATTTGTCTTTATCATTGTTTTATTGTGAATTTTTAAAAAATACTTTGAATCTTAAACTAAGGGAAGTAATTTGATTGAAAAGGCCAAAGTCACGTGTGACAAAACATATGCATAAAGTACGTTTGATTTAGCCATATGTTTTAATCATTCCGGGATTTTCTTGATATCACTTTCTTCCACGAAATAGCGAATAAGAATTTTTTTAAATGTTTATTTTTTAATTTTCAATCAACATTGTTTACTGTTAAACTATATTGTCTTTGTTTTGTGTGTGTGTTTATCCATTTTTTTGTGATGAAGTATGATAAAAACAAACTTTTTCAAGAAGATTCCTTTGAAATGATTCTATAACATGTTTTTTTTATATCATAACAATTTTAGTGTGAATTTCCATTAGAGTGTTTGCTATTTGAATATGACTGTACCAAGTCAGGAATATGACAGTTGTTGTCCATTCGTTATATGTGTTTTATCACTTGATTTTGCGATTAAATTAGGGACCGTTTACAATTTTCCTCGGAGTTTTGTATTTTTGTGATTTTATTCAGTATGTATGGCCATGAATTTGAGAGATCAGTTTTTCAAACTAAACACATTTTCTGTTTTGAATTGTAGTCATTCTGTTTTTTATGGTTTAAATTTGTAATTTCTTTTTATCAGCATTATAATTTTACGTATGTGTTTTTTTAAACTTTATTCATTTGTACTAACTGATTTGTGTAATTTCTGTTTGTCTGGCTAAACTAAAAAAAAACTGACAGAAGTTTAAGTCATTGGTTTTACATAATTTAGAAGTTTTTATTTGATGAATATGTTTTATATGTCTTAAAAAATTGAGAGTGAAAATTAAAAGAAAGATTGGTGATGTTCATATAACACGATTAGCTATATATTTGAGATTTCATGTAAAAGATGCATTATAAATAAATTCATCATAGATACAAGGACTAAATTTTGTATATACGCCATGACGCGCGTTTCGTCTACAAAAGAAAGACTCATCAGTGACGCTCGAATCCAAAAAAGTTAAAAAGGTCAAATAAAGTATGAAGTTGAAGAGCATTGAGGACAGAAATTCCTCAAAGTTTTGCCAAATACAGCTAAGGTAATATATTCCTGAGGTAGAAAAGCCTTAGTATGTTAAAAATTCAAAATTTTGTAAACAGGTAATATATAAATATAACCATATCAATGATATTTCATGTCAGCACAACAAAAATGTGTAGAGCATCCTTTTTCTCTTATTAAAATGATTCTATTTAACAGGGATAATTTAACGTAATGGTAATTCCTGGAATCTTTCTTGTTTCACTTTTTAATTTTGACATTCTCACGGGTAGTAAGGTCGTCATAGCGAGGAACGTTTAGTACAGTGATTTTTTCATAGTTTGGATAAGTTTGACATGACGGTGTTAAGTCTTTTTGATGACAATCAATGCAAAAATGTAAACATTGGAATATTTTGTAAACGGAACTTTCGATCATTAATTCAAACTGGTAAGTACCTTTGTATAAAGTAAATATGTTAGTACATCACCAGTTGTATCATGTGGTTAATGATTTAACACAGAACAAAGCTTGCGTATGTCAAAATTAAAACTTGCTAATTGGTTATCGTGCATAAAAAAAAAGTTATTTTCTTACAGTCTGTTACATCACATATATCTTTGTGATATAACACTGCGGTCAATTATTCTGAAAAATACCTACTTTTGCAATAAATTCACAATTACTGACATATCTGTGTCATGGTTTGGTTCATTCGTGTCATGGTTAAGTTCATGTTCGACATGGTTCAGTTATGTAATTCTTGTCGTGTATAATGAAAAGTTACTATAAAAATTAACAAAACTCGTTCCATTTTAAACACAAAAGGACACAAGAACGCACATATAATGTAGTAATATGTTATAAGTAGATGCAATATGATTGCCAGTGATATAACTATCCACCTGAGATCAAATGACGTAGATGTAAGCAGATATTTGTCATCAAGAGGCCTTCAACATTCAACAATGAGCAAAACCATATTTTTTAGCAAGATATAAAAGGTTGCTACAAAATTCAATGTATAGGAATTCCAATTAGAAAACTATCAGCTTATTTCTGTTCAAAATAAATAGCAAAATATTATACATAGTTACATACGATATGCACGGCATTACAGACACTTAACTTGAGACAGTATAAACAAAATATTGCGGAGTAAAACATGTTTGCGGGCTCCCAAACCTCTTGTTCGCCTTAAACATGCCACACATGTAAAACCCACCAGATAGGGTTTAAACATGCAAGAAAATCAAGTAATAGAAACACTAAAAACACAAATAAAGTACTGATATTTAGTGGGGCCTTGTTTCAAACAAATAACAAATGATAAAATGTCATGATTCTAAGATGGCTTCTTTTGAATTTCAGGATGGAATTCTGCTGCCAATATTGTGAGCATCTTTGGATTATGTCAAGCAATAAATAACGATACTAGTATATATTTAACACTGTAGTTTCATATTCAATTTCATATGAAACAATATTGAGAGGACCCTATTTTTCAATATTTGTTTCTTAATTTTTAAATCTTTTATTGCCGCAGTCATGTTATAAACTTGAATCCTAAAGAACTAATAAAACAATACTACGTTTATTTATTTCAGCAGCCATGCAATTTTTGACCAACCCCGAAGATCTACTGCTAAACGTAAAAGTGCAATCGTGAACCCATGTGATGGATTTGCACAAGGTGCTCCAGTAATTCGTCATTACCATAAAAGAGCTTTTTATGATATCTAAACATGTCAATATCTTGAAAATGAGACAATATATCATTTAAACTTTATGAATGCTAGAAATGAATCAGTATCATCAACAGCTTCAAATGACCCGTCTAAAGTCCAATTCAATGCATTTGTGTAAAATTTGGAGCCTTATCGTGTAAATAAATAACAAAAAAAAAACAATTATTAATTTGAGTGCGTTGTTTTTATGCTAAACATATTTAGTTACACAAATTGAAAAGAAGTAATAAATTACGAAATCATTAAAATATAAGATTTCAACACAGTCACCAAACAGGCATTCATAAGTGCTAACTATTGTGAAACAAAGGGTTTTACACAAATAATTTCAAAAACATATACACTGAATTCCGAAGTTGCGACTCACCAAAATGATCAGAACCTAGTGACGCGACAAGTTGTCCTATGTCATACCTTACTGTTTTACGCTATATTAAAAATTGTTTGATGGTTTCGGATCTCTGGTTGTCTCTGTCCAATTTATTTACCCATTTTATAGAAACAGGCAGATACAGAGTTTGGCCTATTTAATTTATCCTATTGTTGAAGAATTCATGTTTGTGTTGTTTGTTTGCTGTCTCATTTATGTATTTCCTGCGTCATCTTACACTTAATATTACCAGGTAAATTGAAAATCAAATAAGCAAAAATGATAAACGGCAAATATAGATAGCATTTAAATATCATTTAATGTTCTAAGAAGTTCAAATGAAGTGTGATATATATCAACAAACTTACCATCTGTGTCATCATCGTCTATCTTATAATGCGTTCTGTCCTATTACAAACGATGATTTCTTGTCTAGCCAGGTCAAAATTAACAGTTTAAATGTACTTGTAGCAGACAATATTACACGTGTTTCTTTGATTTTCAATCCTTTTTTCAATCACATTTAATAATATACCACCTCATACTTAAAATTAGATAGCAGGAGTTTTTTTTCAGATAGTATAGGAACTATATTACATAAAAAGTAAAATATTTGAAATAATTTAATGATACTATACACGATATAAAAAAGAAAATGTGGTATACTTGCCAATGAGACAACTATCCACAAAAGACCAAAATGACACAAACATTAACATCTATAGGTCACCGTACGGCCTTCAACAATGAGCAAAGCCCATACCGCATAGTCAGCTATAAAAAGCCTCGATTATAAGACAATGTAAAACAATTCAAACGAGAAAACTTACGGCCTTATTTATGTAAAAAAAAATGAATAATGCATATATACAATATTAAATGAAAACGATGCATTTATACAATATTACAAAGATTTTTATTGGTTCGTAATAATAATTGATAAAGTTGAACATTAAATCGGCTTAAATCCAAAATTGAAGTTGTTATCTTTCATATTTTGAATTCGAACTTTCAAAGTTCTTTTGATTGTCGTAGTTTTAAAACCAATAAGTTTTAAAACTGTTGTCCATGTCACGCATAACTATTCGGTTTCGTATATGGTTGAAGACTTATAATGTCCTCTTAATACGTTTTGTTAGTTTTGTGGTTGGGTTACTGTATCATGGACCTATAAACCGACATCTCCTTGTAATCATCATAAACTGGTTCAAAACTTAAAATAAAGAAAAACCAACAAATGAATAGTTTTCTAGAAAAGAAAATGAAAAACAAGAATTACTTTTTGACTGGCTGCCACTTTTGAGTAGAAGTCTTTAGATATTTGACTATTGATGCCGATCATGATATCCTCGGCAGAGTCAAGCATGGACATATGGAGAAAAGATTATATGTGAAACAGAAGCAACGCTTTGTCTTTTTTTTTTTGTAAAATTATATCGAAAGTTAGTTTTAAAGAGCAGTGACTTTTAAATTTATAGCGTAGAAAACTTACGAAAAGTAACATCCCATGTTTAATTTACGCTTTGACGGTTACACCCACTAAATTTAGTTAAACAGGCATTTTTCCTCTCAGGCAGTTAATATATAGCGTAACTTCGTTCAATTACAGGCGCTATCAATCAAATTTGCAGTAAAGTGAAACACATATATATTTATTTCGATCTAAACCATGACAATCTTGACCAAAACCATGACGAATTTCTATACTCTAAACCGAACCATGTCACTCGCTTAACCAAACCATAGCAATTCTGATATCGTGCTAATTCTGCGTTTATTTCGTAAAACAACAATTCCAATATGGATCGTTTGACCTCCAATACAGATTCAAGCATCTTATTTGCTTTTAATCTGCTCGTGTGACTAGAACTAATGCAATAGTTTGGGAAAGCAACATAAATTAACCATGTCAAACTTATCCAAACTATGACAAAATCACTGTACTAAACACTCCTCGATATGACGACCTTACTACCCGTGATTCTTTTCTCTTTTTTACATTAATGAACCATCGCGGAAGACATACGCAATCTTCGCCAATTAAATTCTTCTTAAAGGATTCAAATAAATGTAAATTATTGATTACGAGAAAACAATACATATCATCGACGTTCTGTTAACTTTTCACAAAAATTAAATCAACATGCCTACTGAAAGCGAACTATTTTATACATAGATATAAATTACATAAAACAATAGTATACGTATCAGACACAGGCTTTTAAAACTTAGATATAGGTTATTATTTATTAATATATTGTACAATAGCTATGATACTATTTGTATTATTTGTTTATTCCGCTTTTTAAAAAGAAAATAATCATGTTTGATGAATTTGTTTAATTCGTAGCTTATGCTTCTTTAAAAAATGTTATGCCATCTCGACACCTTTGAAAGACACATTAAATACCATGCCATTACTACATGATAAAGCAAAGAAGCGGAAGTTAAGTAGGCATGGTGCAGTCTGATATTTGATTTTAAACGTATTTTATTCATTTAGATAAAGAAAGGATTGAGCAACATGCAGAGCCTATTAAAGCTCTCTCAATATGACATGTACAAAGTATAAACAAATATTAACAACTGTATTAAAAATAATATGATATAGTGGAAAATGCATGCTACTTATAAACACGCACGAGCATGTATATATTTACAGTGTAAATTACTAAATGTAAAGTATATCAAAGTATGTAGGCATGTTATCATAATAAACAATCGGTTCAGGGATATTATTAAATATAAATCTACGAGCAGACATGTTATGCGTTCAGCTGCTTCACATCCAATCTTTAAATAAATATTCTATTCAAAGCACAAACATGATGTCATTCAACGTAACTTGAAAAAGCTAATCAAACATTTAAACAGTCATTACGATACTGTTGTCAGGTCATTAAATTTTCGATTTGCGGAATTACTATTGATTCACTCAATTATGGACTTTCAGATTTGTATTTGGTTATTCTACATTGGCTAGAGATATAGAGGGAGAGGTAAAATCTCACAGAACATGTTTAACTTCGCCTCATGTCAGGAACAGCTGTCTTCTTCTGTTGTTGTTTTGTTGTTTTTATTTATTGAACCAATTAATATTC
The DNA here is from genome assembly GCF_036588685.1 of Mytilus trossulus. NCBI lineage: Eukaryota > Metazoa > Mollusca > Bivalvia > Mytilida > Mytilidae > Mytilus > Mytilus trossulus. Next base: position 150,794 of record NC_086373.1, on the reverse strand, counting down.
TATATTTTCAAGTTTACAGATAAGTGTGTTCTTAACAGTATTTTTTTGCTACATTTTAATTTTAGAGCAAACATCTTGTCTGAATATTATAAGACTATCAATGTTATCCTACACATCGACATATCATAAGCAACTAAACCTAAATGTCCTAAATATCTTACATATGATCAGAGTTGTTTCTGCTCCCCCTCCCCCCCCCCACTTTCAAGAAATTTGAAACTTTGAAGTGGGAACCAATCCCGCTGGTGAAATGAACTGCAGTATCTGCTGGTCCAGATAGCTCCTTATTTTATTGTGTTATGCATGTTATGTGCACTGTTCTAATCAAACTAAGACCTTGAACAGGCAATAAACGACGAAAAGTGACAAAATGTACAATTTAATCATGTTTGAAGTCTATATTTGACATTTTTGACATTTTTCTGTTTTAAAAAAAAGTAAAAAATACTGAACTTAGAGGAAAATCAATTCGGAAAGTCCATAATCAAATGGCAAAAATCAAAAAACAAAACGCATCAAAAACGAATGAACAAGACCTGTCATATTCCTGACTTGGTTCAGGCATTTTCAAATATAGAAAATGGTGGTTTAAACCTGGATCTATCACTCTCTCACTTTAATGGCAGTCTCATCAAATTCCGTTATATTTACATTGATGGGTTACATAAACAGACACAATAAATAAAATAGTCAAAATATGGGTACAACAGTCATCATCTTATAACAATTTTGAAAGGAACAATTTAACAGAACACAAAAACATCTACGAACACATTCATTGATTTGAGTGTTTGACGTCAAAACTTTGTATACGTCACATAAATTTTTCGTTCAATGTGCATACAAACAATTTCAAAATTTACATATGCAATGTTAGCATACAGGGTCAAAAAGTCAAAAGTATATAAGAATAAATTTCAGAAATAGACCGAGATTTAAACTAGTCCAAAAGTTATATATAGAATTTAAAAGAATCCACAAATAGTTAATTCCACTACGTGATTGAATGAGTTTGACGTTTGTGATTCAACGTAAATTGTAATTCAAAATAGAAATATATCATAATGACATATAATAGAACAACATCATACTGACTGGATTTTTTAAAGTACATAGTCACGTTATAAGAAAAACAGAATAAGTTTTAGTTTTTAGTTCTAGTTTTTAAGAGGGATCACCAGCCCATTAGTCAACACTTCGGTGTTGACATGGATATCAATAATGTGGTCATTTTTTAAAACTTCCTGTTTAGAAAACTTTGATTTTGTTTTGGAAAATAAGGATTTTCTTATCCCAGGCATAGGTTACCTAAACCGTATTTGACACAACTTTTTGGAATTTTGGATCACAAATGATCTTCAACTTTGTACTTGTTTGGTTTATTTGATATGAGCGTCAATGATAAATGCTATGGAGACGTAACGCGCGTCTTGCGTACTAAATTATAATCCTGGTACCTTTGATAACTATTTGGCGCCACAAAACATGTTTTATCCCGCCGCATTTTGTAGGTGCCTGTCCAAATGTAGAAGCCTGTAATTCACTCGTTGTCGTTTGTATTATATACCACGTTTGTTTTTCGCTTGTTGTTTTGTACATAAATCAGGCCGTTGGTTTTCTCTCTTGGATTGATTTAGAACTTTTGAGCCTCGGATATGCTCATTTAAGAATGCCTTCTGACGACCTATAATTGCTAACATGTACGTCATTTGGTCTATGGTTGGTAGTTGAATCATACCACGTCTTTATATTTCAAATAAAAAGATTAGTTATATTCATCTTAAGTCAATCAGTTGCTTGTCAACTTTCACAGTATCACACAAATTAGGGATCTCAGAACACAGCTTTAAAAGATAACATATTTTGTAATTACTCCAATGTTCTGGCTAATGTAAAAATCTTTTTAAAGTAAAAAAATAATATTAAACTGCATGCAAATATAAAAATTAAGAAGATGTTGAAAGTTTGCCAATGAGACATTTGTCCACCCAATTTCTAATAAAGTAGATGTAAGTAGTTATAGGATACCATATAGTCCTGTAAGAAGATCTGACGTAAATCAATTCAATCAAAAAAATTCACGGTCTTATTCATAAGAAACCAAATTACGTAAAAGACACATGACAGACGAAACCAACTGCAGTCACTGAACTAAGGTTATATTGTTTTGTTTTTTTTTAAATGTTCATGCAGTCTAACTGTGAAAATGGATTCTGAGCTGTCTACTCCGAAGGCTTTAATAAAACTAAACTACAATGTTTTCAAGCAAGCATTTTATGGGCTAAGTTCTAAACATCTTCAACCCAACAGAAATATATTTTGCATAATATATAAACCTGCATGACTTACTGAAAAAAAGGCAACAATAGTAAACCGCTGTTCAAAATTCTGAATGAGATTGAGAAAAAAAAATCCGAATTACAAAGGCTGAAGTCGAGGCAAACATATCACCTATGAGAGGATAACATCGGAACAACAGAATTCTGAACTGCAACAAAAACAAATGGTTACATATATAGAAACATACTATTTGTAAACAGCCTCCATATTCCTGACTTAGTACAGGACACTTAGTACAGGACATTTTTACACAATTGTTGTTTTAACCCTGTTTTTTAAGCCAAACCTCCAGCTTATATGGCAATGTTAAATATATTGATGAAATGACAACACTATGTGATAGGAAAACAGTACAAACAAATGCAATAACAGTTACACAGAGAAACGTTTACTAGTAAATAATAATATAATATAACATTACAACATTTAAAACAATAGAATAACAACTAACATCTCACAACAACGACAGCACAGCTATAACACTGGTTAAAAAAGGGGAAATTTAATTGGTTTTCTTCCAGTTATTGTAATTTCTTATATGCAATGCAGTCTTACGTGACATTTTTTCTATTAGACTGGACAGGATAAAACTCTACTCCAGACAAGTATTTCTTTATTTGAAATAAGTGCAAATTTATCAAAGACTAATAATGGTGGTATAACACCTGTTTGTAATCAAGTAGAAACATTCAAAGGTTGAAATAGATAACTATATTTCAAAATGTATAATATGTAATATTTCAAATGAAAAGACCATGACTGAAGGTTAAGGGTCACATATTTCATGTTTCATATGCGTTCTCCTAGATCTGTCAAACAGACAAAATTAGGCATGTAAAATTTGTGAAAATGCAAAAGTTAATAGATTATGTTACATCAAAACATATGTGCATATTAAAAATCGTAGCGTTGTTGTTAAAGAAATTGAATGCATTCTTGTCCTAAAATGAACGATACTAATGTTTTAGTGTTTTAAAAGAAGAGCTGTATAACTGTATAATAAGAGAGATCAAAGAGTATGGTTAACTATTGGTACAGTTCTAAAATACTTTGACACATCTTACGACCTTTTTATATTGTCTCATACAAAAAACATTGAAAACCTGAAAACAAACAGTTTGAAGTTTACGCAACTGGCGGTAATATGATGCCAAAGTATAATGGATATTTTGTGGGGTTTTTGTTTTCATTATTTGGTTGGGATTTTATTTCGACGGAGGGTTTTAGTGTGTTTTACCCTACAAATTTGAGCTCTTCTTGGTGCATTCCATTAATAACGCATGTCAGTAATTAGTTTTAAAAAGTCCGAGTAAAATTCAAAACGGAAAGTCCTTAATTAAATGACAATGGTGAATTTAACCTGGTTTAAAAACTAGCTACGCCTCTCACATGTGTCACAGTTGCATACAATTTCATTATATTGACAACGATGTTTGAAAAGAAACCGAACAGATATAAAAGTTATAAAAGTCGTAAATAAGGGTACATCAGACAACATTGTGTACTAAGTGTTCTAATCTTGATCGATTTAAAACAAACAATATGTCAACAAAGAAAGAAAACCCGGCATAAAATGTGATGAAGATTTTGATTTTCCAATTTGATCAGTTACTTAACGTTTTGGATTTTTCTTGAAGTTCTATATTTTTGTTTTGAATTCTTTCCTATATTGTAGTTATTTATATTGGAGATTTGAAATATTTAAGAAATCATTGCAATTAACCAGTGAATAAACAATTGCCTATAACATTTTGCATCTGTCCCAAAGTTTAAGGAAGGATCACATTGCTAATAGTAGCATTTTGATTGTAAATGTACTTATAAAAAAACTTGTAATCAAAGTGGTATCGAATATAAAACGTAAGCGTAAAATATCAATAACTTGCTGAACCACAAATATAAAACAAAAGACTACTGAAATTTAATAATCATATATTAGTGTAGTAAATTAGGTGTAAAAGTGGTTATCAGTTCAATGCTTTTCAATTCAAACTAAAAACAAATATAGTATGTTATGCAAACTGTGAATTTTGTTTGAAATAGATGTGAATGATAATATGACTTAATGGTATTTCATCAAGTACAATGACGATTTTAACTTTTATCAGTATTATATCTATCTATACTGTGTTTGTTGAAGGTAAGTGAAAGTTTTTTGAAGTAACAAACTATATTAAAATTAAAATTATTTATCAAAATTTGAAGTTTTGAAAATCTTATTTGTTAATGTTACGATTCTTACTGTATTAAATAAAAGTATCTTCTTATACAATATATTTATTGTTCTATAAGCATGTCCTGCTATATTTCATCTTTCTTTTCAGATGCAGTGGGACATGTAAACAATAAATAAAAATGTAATATTAAAAGATAGATATGATGAGGTAACTTCAAAATATAGCATTAATTAAAAGTGTTTAAAGTGTTAAGTCAAATAGAATCATACGAATTAATATACGTGTACATATTCCCGTTTTCTTTCTACACAGGTGTAATTTGATATAGAAAACAATGAACTTTTTTTTTTACTTTAGGGCATCCAGCTGTTTTTCTAGCTTTAGAACATACCTATGGAATAATATTACTGGATTTGAACAATGGGGATATTGAAACTATTGTCACAGATTCTTATAATCCTGCCATAGATTATCATTCAAAACAAGGTCTGTTATATTATACAGATAGGAAAGCACGGACAATATCAAGGTTTGTAAATTGCAATTGTCATAAACAGATTCAACAATGATTTAATAATAGTTATCAAAGGTACCAGGATTATAATTTAGTACGCAAGACGCGCGTTTCGTCTACACAAGACTCATCAGTGACACTCATACCAAAATATTTATAATGCCAAACAAGTACAAAGTTGAAGAGCATTGAGGATAAGCCTTTCAAATTGTTTTTTCTTAGTTTTGGTCCAACACAGATGTTTTTATCGACCCTTTTTTCAAGGAGAAAGAAGATAAGACTTTCACTAAAAAGATGGTAAATTCCTATAATATATGGCCTGATGTCTAATTCGTAACGTATTCAAAATCCAATCATCAATTTAAAATACATTGTGTAGATATGAAAATTATATATATATGCATGGATATTATGATATGTTGAACCTCAAAGAATTACGAATATCTATGTTTGTAATCTGGATACTTCGGATATATCCTTCAGTTCCGTTATATTTCTGATGACATGACAAGTCTCACCAACAAAATATTGAAGGGAACATACAATATCACTTCTGGAACATATAATATCACTTTTTCCTGCTTTGCTTTGATTTAAAGGGGGTATTCAAATTTGACGTCTTTATATGGGGACGAAGTCCCCAATAACAGTAGAAAATTCAATAAAAAAAATTGCGGGAAAATTTCCCGAATTTTTCATTGTACTAATGAACTCAAAATCGTTCAATTTTTCTTATGTCATGTTTTGAAATCCCGGACCTGCGTAAATATCTATAATGTACTTCCTTTTTCCGGTATGAATCTTTGATTAAAATATAAATTTATCAGTCTAGTATAAATAGGAAGGAACGCAATACCAATTTCATTTTTTAAAATAATTCCTTGATATGAAAAAACGTTACCTGATGATAGCGTTTCTTTGTTGACATTGCATATGACGTCATAACTTAAAAAACGTCACAACTAAAATCCCTAACAACAGAACCAAAATCGGAAACGCGACGGTATTTCCGTTTCTTTTTTTAACAAATATTTAAGTCACAAAAAAATAATTCTGTTTCATGAATTACCAGAATCAATCACCATATTGCTCAAGCATGAAGCATTTGATCACCTGATACGACTAATCAAAAACTTCCAAGCGGAAATTCAAACTAAATATATCATCAAAGATACCAGGACGATATCTTGTTACTCCTGACGCGTGTCTTTTATTTGTATACCTTTGTACTAACGAAATGATTCTTAAACGACGCTCGATAAAAACAACTAAAATGCCAAATGAGGCTCAAAATTTAAGACCAATTTTTTTTTTTTTTGAATTTTATCTCTATTTAAAATGAACTGTTAAATCGATATACTTTTATAAAAACAGTGGGGTTTCAGATTAACAAAATTTACAGTCATAGATAAAACAACCATGGAAACACATTACATTTAAGAAAATGGCGTTTGCCCAAACAATAATAAAGAGCATGTCTTCGTCTGAAAAGATACATCAAGTAAATAAATACAATGCTTGAATTCTACGTTTTGGTCCAGATTTTATTATTTGACTGTCAAAATAAAACAAATAAAACATCTTGTTTAACTTTTGTTGTTTTTCTAACATGACATAACGTTGTTATGTACGTGACGTCATAAAATAAAATTAATCTGTAAAGGACTATAATGATAGGACATTCAGTATAATAAATTAAACAACACATAGCTGAGAGGGAGATAGAGCAGACTGTACCCCTCGAAAAAGCATTGTCAACCTTGGTTTTGCCGCGGTTGACAATGTTTTCTCGGGGTAACAATCTGCTCTATCTCCCTCTAAGCTATGTGTTATATATAATATATATTGCTAAAAATACCAGTTTACACTTACTTCGATAATCATCATTCAGGCCCAAAATATTAAGTCCATTGTATTGTAACCGAAGAGCATGACTCTAAAAATACATACCATGGCTAGAAATCCACTCTAACTACCGTTGGTAATAAATTCTTCGCATCTGTATCCGGAGAGCATGATTCTTATTAGAATATCACATCGTCTCCTCCGGTACTTGATCCCGGGACCTCTGTGTTACAAGGACGTGTTTCCCAAGCTCCACCACTAACAGTTTGATAAAGATCTGCTTTATGTACTAAGGAAAGCAAATACGCCACAGTTTATCAATAATTGTGTTTCAAATTGACATAACGACATTGAAAAGCGAAAAGCATTTAGAGCAAATCTGACAAGGGGTAAAATTGTTTATCTGGTCAAGATCTATCTGCCCTGAAATTTTCAGATGAATGGGACAACTCCTGGTACCTTTGATAACTATTTACACCACTGGGTCGATGCCACTGCTGGTGGATGTTTCGTCCCCGAGGGTATCACCAGCCCAGTCGGTGTTGACTTGAATATCAATAATGTGGTCATTTTTATAAATTAACTGTTTACAAAATTTTGAATTTTAAAAAAAACTAAGGATGTCCTTTTCCCAGGCATAGATTACCTTAGCCGTATTTGGCATAACTTTTTGGAATTTTGGATCCTCAATGCTCTTCAAATTTGTACTTGTTTGGCTTTATAAATATTTTGAAATGAGCGTCACTGATAGGTCTTATGAAGACGAAACGCGCGTCTGGCGTACGAAATTATAATCCTGGTACCTTTGATAACTATTTACACCACTGGGTCGATGCCACTGCTGGTGGACGTTTCGTCCCCGAGGGTATCACCAGCCCAGTAGTCAACACTTCGGTGTTGACATGAATATCAATAATGTGGTCATTTTTATAAATTAACTGTTTACAAAATTTTGAATTTTAAAAAAAAACTAAGGATGTCCTTTTCCCAGGCATAGATTACCTTAGCCGTATTTGGCATAACTTTTTGGAATTTTGGATCCTCAATGCTCTTCAAATTTGTACTTGTTTGGCTTTATAAATATTTTGAAATGAGCGTCACTGATGAGTCTTATGAAGACGAAACGCGCGTCTGGCGTACGAAATTATAATCCTGGTACCTTTGATAACTATTTACACCACTGGGTCGATGCCACTGCTGGTGGACGTTTCGTCCCCGAGGGTATCACCAGCCCAGTAGTCAACACTCCGGTGTTGACATGAATATCAATAATGTGGTCATTTTTATAAATTAACTGTTTACAAAATTTTGAATTTTAAAAAAAACTAAGGATGTCCTTTTCCCAGGCATAGATTACCTTAGCCGTATTTGGCATAACTTTTTGGAATTTTGGATCCTCAATGCTCTTCAAATTTGTACTTGTTTGGCTTTATAAATATTTTGAAATTAGCGTCACTGATGAGTCTTATGAAGACGAAACGCGCGTCTGGCGTACGAAATTATAATCCTGGTACCTTTGATAACTATTTACACCACTGGGTCGATGCCACTGCTGGTGGACGTTTCGTCCCCGAGGGTATCACCAGCCCAGTAGTCAACACTTCGGTGTTGACATGAATATTAATAATGTGGTCATTTTTATAAATTAACTGTTTACAAAATTTTGAATTTTAAAAAAAACTAAGGATGTCCTTTTCCCAGGCATAGATTACCTTAGCCGTATTTGGCATAACTTTTTGGAATTTTGGATCCTCAATGCTCTTCAAATTTGTACTTGTTTGGCTTTATAAATATTTTGAAATGATCGTCACTGATGAGTCTTATGAAGACGAAACGCGCGTCTGGCGTACGAAATTATAATCCAGGTACCTTTGATAAATATTTACACCACTGCGTCGATGCCACTGCTGGTGGACGTTTCGTCCCCGAGGGTATCACCAGCCCAGTAGTCAACACTTCGGTGTTGACATGAATATCAATAATGTGGTCATTTTTATAAATTAACTGTTTACAAAATTTTGAATTTTAAAAAAAACTAAGGATGTCCTTTTCCCAGGCATAGATTACCTTAGCCGTATTTGGCATAACTTTTTGGAATTTTGGATCCTCAATGCTCTTCAAATTTGTACTTGTTTGGCTTTATAAATATTTTGAAATGAGCGTCACTGATGAGTCTTATGAAGACGAAACGCGCGTCTGGCGTAAGAAATTATAATCCTGGTACCTTTGATAACTATTTACACCACTGGGTCGATGCCACTGCTGGTGGACGTTTCGTCCCCGAGGGTATCACCAGCCCAGTAGTCAACACTTCGGTGTTGACATGAATATCAATAATGTGGTCATTTTTATAAATTAACTGTTTACAAAATTTTGAATTTTAAAAAAAACTAAGGATGTCCTTTTCCCAGGCATAGATTACCTTAGCCGTATTTGGCATAACTTTTTGGAATTTTGGATCCTCAATGCTCTTCAAATTTGTACTTGTTTGGCTTTATAAATATTTTGAAATGAGCGTCACTGATGAGTCTTATGAAGACGAAACGCGCGTCTGGCGTACGAAATTATAATCCTGGTACCTTTGATAACTATTTACACCACTGGGTCGATGCCACTGCTGGTGGACGTTTCGTCCCCGAGGGTATCACCAGCCCAGTAGTCAACACTTCGGTGTTGACATGAATATCAATAATGTGGTCATTTTTATAAATTAACTGTTTACAAAATTTTGATTTTTTTAAAAAAAAACTAAGGATGTCCTTTTCCCAGGCATAGATTACCTTAGCCGTATTTGGCATAACTTTTTGGAATTTTGGATCCTCAATGCTCTTCAAATTTGTACTTGTTTGGCTTTATAAATATTTTGAAATGAGCGTCACTGATGAGTCTTATGAAGACGAAACGCGCGTCTGGCGTACGAAATTATAATCCTGGTACCTTTGATAACTATTTACACCACTGGGTCGATGCCACTGCTGGTGGACGTTTCGTCCCCGAGGGTATCACCAGCCCAGTAGTCAACACTTCGGTGTTGACATGAATATCAATAATGTGGTCATTTTTATAAATTAACTGTTTACAAAATTTTGAATTTTAAAAAAAACTAAGGATGTCCTTTTCCCAGGCATAGATTACCTTAGCCGTATTTGGCATAACTTTTTGGAATTTTGGATCCTCAATGCTCTTCAAATTTGTACTTGTTTGGCTTTATAAATATTTTGAAATGAGCGTCACTGATGAGTCTTATGAAGACGAAACGCGCGTCTGGCGTACGAAATTATAATCCTGGTACCTTTGATAACTATTTACACCACTGGGTCGATGCCACTGCTGGTGGACGTTTCGTCCCCGAGGGTATCACCAGCCCAGTAGTCAACACTTCGGTGTTGACATGAATATCAATAATGTGGTCATTTTTATAAATTAACTGTTTACAAAATTTTGAATTTTAAAAAAAACTAAGGATGTCCTTTTCCCAGGCATAGATTACCTTAGCCGTATTTGGCATAACTTTTTGGAATTGTGGATCCTCAATGCTCTTCAAATTTGTACTTGTTTGGCTTTATAAATATTTTGAAATGAGCGTCACTGATGAGTCTTATGAAGACGAAACGCGCGTCTGGCGTACGAAATTATAATCCTGGTACCTTTGATAACTATTTACACCACTGGGTCGATGCCACTGCTGGTGGACGTTTCGTCCCCGAGGGTATCACCAGCCCAGTAGTCAACACTTCGGTGTTGACATGAATATCAATAATGTGGTCATTTTTATAAATTAACTGTTTACAAAATTTTGAATTTAAAAAAAAAATAAGGATGTCCTTTTCCCAGGCATAGATTACCTTAGCCGTATTTGGCATAACTTTTTGGAATTTTGGATCCTCAATGCTCTTCAAATTTGTACTTGTTTGGCTTTATAAATATTTTGAAATGAGCGTCACTGATGAGTCTTATGAAGACGAAACGCGCGTCTGGCGTACGAAATTATAATCCTGGTACCTTTGATAACTATTTACACCACTGGGTCGATGCCACTGCTGGTGGACGTTTCGTCCCCGAGGGTATCACCAGCCCAGTAGTCAACACTTCGGTGTTGACATGAATATCAATAATGTGGTCATTTTTATAAATTAACTGTTTACAAAATTTTGAATTTTAAAAAAAATAAGGATGTCCTTTTCCCAGGCATAGATTACCTTAGCCGTATTTGGCATAACTTTTTGGAATTTTGGATCCTCAATGCTCTTCAAATTTGTACTTGTTTGGCTTTATAAATATTTTGAAATGAGCGTCACTGATGAGTCTTATGAAGACGAAACGCGCGTCTGGCGTACGAAATTATAATCCTGGTACCTTTGATAACTATTTACACCACTGGGTCGATGCCACTGCTGGTGGACGTTTCGTCCCCGAGGGTATCACCAGCCCAGTAGTCAACACTTCGGTGTTGACATGAATATCAATAATGTGGTCATTTTTATAAATTAACTGTTTACAAAATTTTGAATTTTAAAAAAAACTAAGGATGTCCTTTTCCCAGGCATAGATTACCTTAGCCGTATTTGGCATAACTTTTTGGAATTGTGGATCCTCAATGCTCTTCAAATTTGTACTTGTTTGGCTTTATAAATATTTTGAAATGAGCGTCACTGATGAGTCTTATGAAGACGAAACGCGCGTCTGGCGTACGAAATTATAATCCTGGTACCTTTGATAACTATTTACACCACTGGGTCGATGCCACTGCTGGTGGACGTTTCGTCCCCGAGGGTATCACCAGCCCAGTAGTCAACACTTCGGTGTTGACATGAATATCAATAATGTGGTCATTTTTATAAATTAACTGTTTACAAAATTTTGAATTTAAAAAAAAAATAAGGATGTCCTTTTCCCAGGCATAGATTACCTTAGCCGTATTTGGCATAACTTTTTGGAATTTTGGATCCTCAATGCTCTTCAAATTTGTACTTGTTTGGCTTTATAAATATTTTGAAATGAGCGTCACTGATGAGTCTTATGAAGACGAAACGCGCGTCTGGCGTACGAAATTATAATCCTGGTACCTTTGATAACTATTTACACCACTGGGTCGATGCCACTGCTGGTGGACGTTTCGTCCCCGAGGGTATCACCAGCCCAGTAGTCAACACTTCGGTGTTGACATGAATATCAATAATGTGGTCATTTTTATAAATTAACTGTTTACAAAATTTTGAATTTTAAAAAAAATAAGGATGTCCTTTTCCCAGGCATAGATTACCTTAGCCGTATTTGGCATAACTTTTTGGAATTTTGGATCCTCAATGCTCTTCAAATTTGTACTTGTTTGGCTTTATAAATATTTTGAAATGAGCTTCACTGATGAGTCTTATGAAGACGAAACGCGCGTCTGGCGTACGAAATTATAATCCTGGTACCTTTGATAACTATTTACACCACTGGGTCGATGCCACTGCTGGTGGACGTTTCGTCCCCGAGGGTATCACCAGTCCAGTAGTCAACACTTCGGTGTTGACATGAATATCAATAATGTGGTCATTTTTATAAATTAACTGTTTACAAAATTTTGATTTTTTAAAAAAAAACTAAGGATGTCCTTTTCCCAGGCATAGATTACCTTAGCCGTATTTGGCATAACTTTTTGGAATTTTGGATCCTCAATGCTCTTCAAATTTGAACTTGTTTGGCTTTATAAATATTTTGAAATGAGCGTCACTGTTGAGTCTTATGAAGACGAATCGCGCGTCTGGCGTACGAAATTATAATCCTGGTACCTTTGATAACTATTTACACCACTGGGTCGATGCCACTGCTGGTGGACGTTTCGTCCCCGAGGGTATCACCAGCCCAGTAGTCAACACTTCGGTGTTGACATGAATATCAATAATGTGGTCATTTTTATAAATTAACTGTTTACAAAATTTTGAATTTTAAAAAAAACTAAGGATGTCCTTTTCCCAGGCATAGATTACCTTAGCCGTATTTGGCATAACTTTTTGGAATATTGGATCCTCAATGCTCTTCAAATTTGTACTTGTTTGGCTTTATAAATATTTTGAAATGAACGTCACTGATGAGTCTTATGAAGACGAAACGCGCGTCTGGCGTACGAAATTATAATCCTGGTACCTTTGATAACTATTATTAGTTTTTGTCGAGCCTTTTTATATAAAGCGTTATATTTTCACAAAATATATGCCCAAAAAAATTAGATTTTCGTGAAATTTGACAAACTTGTTTATTTGTTGTTGCGAGCACACTGTTTAAATGTATTTTTGTCGATAAATGCGTTATACGTTTTCAGTTTTTTATCCGATGCAAATTTAACTCGTAGATAAACAAGTGTTATGCAAATTTGACGTCATAAAGTAAATATCTACTTGAAATGTTCAAACATATCTCTTTACCTGCAATTGGGTTCAAATCTTCATGACAAAAACTTATTTTGTGTCAAAGTTATGTAAATCACCATAACTACGATTCCTTCAAATCATAATAATTATATAACTAAAAAAACTAAATTTCAGGATAAGATATCCGTTCAATGGTAACCCGGGTACATCTGAAATAGTAGTCCCAGCAAAAGAAAATCACAGACCAATTGATATTGCTGTTGATTCGATTAATAACTATATATATTGGGCAGATGACTTTGCTGATTCGATAACAAGAGCCGATCTTTTTGGGTTAGATCAAACAGTTATTCTAAAAGACAGCAATATCCAAGAAATAAGAGGGATAACTTTGGATAACTGGTAAATCATTTTTTATCATTACTAATTACAATTTGATTTCAACAGAGTTTGTACTAAACCATTGAGTCTTAAATGGACATCTATGAGAAAACCATGCAGATGGTGCTCCATGCAAAGTTGTTTGATTTTGATAAAACTTTGCTAACATGTTCAGATTGACCTTATATGAAAGTCATGCAAGTTTGAAGCCCTTACACTGCTGGTAACCATGGCAACGATAGGGATTTAGGGTATTTCCCAGTTTATTTATAGATTCATTTACTGAAATGCATAGATTTCATAGATTTCTCAAATAGAAATAAATACTATAATACTTCTGAGTGTTTAAATACTTTAATAGCACAGATAGGATGTGTATGAAGTATAAATCACATAATTTTATTAAACATAATGATATATATAGAAAATAAGGGAGTGGCAAAACACATAAAGTGATAAAAAATATGGCCTTTTCATCAAATCACACTAAAATAGACACTACAGCCCAAAAGTCGCTTTAATTTACCCTAAATTTCAGACATACATTGCATTTTCTTTGGTTCAAAATATTTTGAAGGGATTTCGGTTGCAAATTAATTTTATAGATTTTATTGATCATTTAGATAGCCTCCCCCCTTTTTGGGGGGTGTTTTCGCAATAAATTGAGGAAAGTCTCATATTTCAATTAAACCAAGCATTCAAAAATAAATACTTGAATTATACAGATTGTATTATGCAAAATAGGTAATTCAAATAGAAAATTCAAAGTGAAATGGATTTTTGTGTCACAAACAATAGTAAGCATCAGGCTTAAAAACAGGGGGAGCTGCCAAAGACAAATTTTTTTGGGTATTTTTTTTATTGCAAATTCCTTCAGTACACTTGTCCTTATTACTTTAAAGAGTAAAATCCTTTCATTTCTTCCTAGTAATCCTATTTTGGTTATTGCAGCTTGCTAATTACTAAAGTTTTATTCTGGTTACTCAAAAATGATATGAAATTTAATGTCAAGTTCATCATATTGAAAAATCTTAAGTATTGCCATTCAGAATATTTGTTCTACAGGTAAACAAAGATAAGACAGTTGCAACCTTTTACTTGCATGCTGGTAACAATATAAGTCATTTTGATCATGAGTACCTGAGACAGTGATGATAAAATCTGAATTTCTATTGTACAAAGGGAGATAATCCAATAAAAATGTCGTTTTTTAAAAACCTTAAAATTGCATGTACATATTTATTTAAACTAACATACGCTTCATCAATTTAATAAAATACAAATATATCTCTATTAGGTTATCTGGTGAGAAAGTTAATATTGCAGTTGAGCATATACTATTCGTTTGCTTTTGTTGTAGTACTGTCTTAAATTCTCCTCGAAAAATGTCTAAATTCCTTTTAGCATTGATATATTTATAAATATTTCAATCTGTTTAAATGATCAGAAATGTTATTTTATTTATACCATTTGTATTATATTTAACAATCAATGTAGATGATACAATAACACAAAATGATGCTTAAATGCAAGAATAAGATTACTATAAACATACATAAAAGTTAATTCAAATTGACTTAGCAGCACAAGACAATTGTTGCATTAGGTATGGAATTTAGGGACGTATTAAATTATTTCCATACTATCTGATAAAGATTTACATACATGTAACTACATGAACTACGAAAGGTAATTTACTAACAATTCAATCAATAAAACTAATTAGTCAATCTAAGTAACAATTTCTGACAAATGAAAATATTATAATGTTTATCAAATGGCCAAGTACAACCGTAATCTTCTTGATTGTCTTCAATATTGATGACCTTTTAATGCAGAAGTAATTTTTAGACTTCTTCTTTGCTGATGAGAAAGCCATTCTAATGGTGAGACAGTGAGAACACTCTAAGTCCTTGCAAATGTCTCTCTCTTCTCATTTGTGTTGCAACTATGTGTTGACTTGGTTGTTGGTAAGACTTCGGCGAGATTCACATTGCTGTTTATTTCTTTTTTCAAAGCATATCCATGAGTTCCATTTCAATTTATTTTTATTTGAGCTTGCAATTTTTTAACACCAACAGGAAAAATCAAAGACAGATCAGAGCCTTATTCAAGTATCTGTAATACTATCCAAGTTTTTTTTCATCATAAACATGTTTATCAACAAAAATGTGTCCCAGCAATCAGTCTTGTTTCATGAACTCCAGTTATTTTTGGATCACCAAATGTCTGTAAAAAAAAATAAGAAAAAGAAATTAATTATTAACTTGGTCTTAGTGTAAATGTGTTTCTATTATCACAACTCTGACATTCCAGTACATAGAATAAGAAATAAAGTAAACTAGCTAAAAAGCTGCAGCAAACTTAATTTTAATGAAGTTAAATTTGCAGATTTCATCTTGTATTTAATTAATGACATTATGACAACACAAAAATAGGGAGATGAGTATTGATTACAAATGAGACAAATATCCACAAAAGATCAAATGAAATGAATGTAAGTCCCCTGTACAACCTTCAACAATGAGATTTAAACAGCTCAAGTACATTCTATTACAACGCAGAGATTGCACCTTAATGAGGTTGGTGGTGTTTGTATACCAAATATAGTTGACTAATGCATAAAGTATTAGCCAAAATAGACCATAACTCAAAAACTTAACTTTGACCACTGAATCATAAAAATGAGGTCAAGGTCAGATGACACCTGTCAGCTAGACATGTACACCTTACAATCATTCCATACAACAAATATAGTAGACCTATTGCATATAGTATAAGAAAAACAGACCAAAACACAAAAACTTAACTATAACCACTGAACCATGAAAATGAGGTCAAGGTCAGATGACACCTGCCAGTTGGACATATACACCTTACAGTCCTTCCATACACCGAATATACTAGCCCTATTACTTATAGTATCTCAGATATGGACTTGACCACCAAAACTTAACCTTGTTCACTGACCATGAAATGAGGTTGAGGTCAAGTGAAAACTGTATGATGGGCATTAGTACCTTGCAAGGTACGCACATACCAAATATAGTTATCCAATTACTTATGATAAGAGAGAATTAAACATTACAAAAATTCTTAACTTTTTTTTCAAGTGGTCTCTGAACCATGAAAATGAGGTCAAGGACATTGGACATGTGACCGATGGAAAGTTCGTAACATGAGGCATTTATATACAAAGTATGAAGCATCCAGGTCTTCTACCTTCTAAAATATAAAGCTTTTAAGAAGTTAGCTAATGCTGACGCCGGATCACTTTCCCTATGTCATGCTTTCTGCAACAAAAGGTGCAGGGTCGACAAAAAAATCAACTAAGTTTAGTTCTGAATCCCTTATACCTTGATGTGGTTCAATTTAAAGCTTTTAAGACATGCCCGAAATTAGAAAAATATGACTACAATGCACTGTTTAATTTTGCATAATATCAAAGAACACACACCAATTATTCCATTGTTTTATCAAATCAAGTTTAACTTTATTTAGATTTAAACATATTTTATTTGCTCAAAGCAAAAAAGCATTAGACACAAGTAAAACATACTTAAAGTTTAACTTTGGACGCTTTTGACCCTATAGCTGATATGGATCATTTAAAAACAAGCCAAAACATTTGAAATTTGTAAAACAATAAGCATTGAAAACAAATATATAATTAATTTTACAGCTAAATTCCAAAGGCATGTAAATCTGAGACTTTGGTTAGCTTGCATGGTTTGTTTGTATATTGTACAATTACAATTGGCATAACGTCTAATCAAATTTAAAAGTACTCTACAAGAAGATATATCAACATTAATTACAAAGCTTGAATTAATATATATACAACGGAGCAAGCAAACCTTCCAAAGTTTTACTCTACATGCAGTAGGAAAACAGCTATAATAATGCTTAAAGTGCTTTTTCAAAAATGAAAAATGCAAATGTAGTCTTCAGGTTTACAATATACAAATGTATGCATGTATACTATCAATGAGGATCTGTCAAGCTGACAAGAACATATATATTTTTTTCTAGGTTTAATTCTAATAAAGAAAACAATTTCAATATGATGAGTAATGAAAATTTTGTTGTGTAAATTGTACTGATATGGCCCTTACATGCCTTAATTGATCATAAAATAAGAATTTGAGTGTTCTGTGTGTTATTTTTACTCTTTGTTTACCAGATTCAACTTTTAAAATTGAAGGGTTAATCTAATTTCTGAACATTTATCATGTTTTTACAATAATAAATGTAACTGGTCAATTTCCAATTTCTATATATGATTATATTTCACAAATAATGCCACAACACAGGTCATATTTGCTGTCTATTTAGTAGTCTCTTGTTATGACTTGTTTGATTCATTTTTTTATCAATTATATCATATATTTACCTATATGATCTCCTATCATACATGTATCTGCTTTCATTTTTATATTTTTTTTGTGCTTTTCCATCTTCAACATTAACCTGTTGATAAGAAATAAAATATTGTATATTTGTGCATTTGCATGATCAGTACAGTGAGTTACATCTACATGTATATGTACATTGTAAATTGAGTTGGCTTTATAAAATAATGCATTGGATCATTGAAAAAAAAAGTTTGGTAAATATGATAATTAATCTGTGTAAATGTCATAAATGCTACGATATCAATCACACCATCAAGTAATTCATTTCTTCAGTATTGTCATTTAGAATTTGTTTTATCTAAGTAATCTGTAATGTTATTATCTCACGTTGCCCGTTCTGTACCCTTTAATTTGGATTAGTTTGTAAGCATATTCTATTCTGATTCTATTTTATTAACTGATAGAAGTAATTACATGTACAAGTTCTTTTCCCATGTTTATAACTGTGATACATGACCTTCACTTCGGAAATATAAAGAAAAACATTCACAGTAACAAATATTTAGAGAGAAAAAAAAACAAGCTCATAGTCTGTAAAACATGTTTTTGAGTTTGAGAACCATATATTGAATCAATCTAGTTGCATTGTACAATGTAGTATCGGTAAAGGAATGAATAAAGACAGGAAATTCACAACTCTTCGGGAGCTATATTGTGACTTGAACAGTGTTTTAACAAAACCTTACAAAAATCTTTAGGTAAGGGATAAAAATAATGGTAGGTAAGGGTAGTGCGGTTAACACACATACTTTTTAGTTGGCCTAAATGTACAGTAGTTTCGTTATGTTTATGTACATTAATTTGTACGTGTTTCTTGTTATTCCTTTTTAGACCATTGGTTTTCCTGTTCAAAGGGTTTTACACTAGTAATTTTGGAGTCCTTTATCATTTTTATAGCTTGTTGTTCCGTGTGAGGCAAGGCTCTGTATTGAAGGCCGTACATTGACCTATAATGGTTTACTTTTTGTTATTTGGATGAATACATGTAGGCACTCATACCACATCTTCCTATATCTATCTACTGAATGTTTACTATTTCAATGGGTTATATTTAAAAACAGGGATTTGAAGCAACCATTAATTTTGAATTAGGAGAAAAAAACCTGAGTCAACAGACTCTTATTGACAATTTTGAAAACAAACTCAGGGCGAACTTTGTAATCAAATATATCTTTTATCATGATTATTATAAATTTCAGAAGAATTCTAAATCATTATAAATGTATGTCAATGAAAATTAAATCAGTGTTTGCTTCCAGAAAATTATGTTAATACATCCCCCCCCCCCTTTTCTCCCAAAGACAAATGGTCAATGCTCTTCTTCCTATATTTATGAGTTGATGTGATGTTTCTAAAGTAGGTCTTTTTATGGTGTCAAATTGATTTTTCTAACCAAAAGAAATAAATAACAAACTTACCAGAACCAAATGAAACTGAAAGTTTTGCCTACGAATTTCCGTTGCTAGATTTGCAAGGGTCATGAAAGGATGGCAGCAACTCATTTTGTCTTCTTGTCCACTGCAATCCAACTCCTGTCCATGTTTGCAGCATATGCATTTAAAATTATGTTATGTGAGTCTGAAACCTACACACCACATCTTCCTATATATATGATAGTGAGTCTAGCCTCATGTCATGTCTAGACTATCTGATCAGGATCAGACTTATCCCAAATGGCAGTTGGAATGTCTTGGCCACATGGTTTACTATGTTTTTGTTACACTCTTTCAATGAAAATAAGTTTTTGGCTACACTATATTCATAAAAAAATACCATTATTTTCTATCCTTTTGCACATTTGTATGTATGTATGTATGTACTGGTAAATGCCTCCGATATCCGAAGAACCCCTCGAAAGCTGCGAGGGTACAGTGGCATCCATGTACACTCCCTAACGGGATTAATGGAGATGTGTCACTAACGTATATTTATACGACAATTATTTTTACAAGGACAATCAATCCCCACCCAATTCAACACAAAGGGAGTGCTAGGACACCGGGAAGTCTGTTATTGTGGTGGAGGAAGCCGAAGTACTCGTAGAGAACCACCGGGCTACTCGGTGGAAACAGACAAACCAGAGAGATATCAGAAGATTGATCTCCAGGTCAAAGTAGGGACACTTTGACCAACCGAGGCCCCCAACGTACCCATTCTAGTTTAAACTCCGGTCTGGGTACCAGAGATGTGTGTGAGAGGGTGAAAATTACCCTTCTAATGTACTGATATTTTTAGCACCCCGAGTGAGAATCGAACTCGGGACCTTCAGCACTGTAGCCATCGGTCTTAACCACTAGACCACGAACTCACACTTTTGTTGATTTCCCTCCTTCTGTTATTGACAATAAATCTACCTTTTATTGTAAAGAGTTTTACAAAGGGAGATAATTTTAGGTATATTTTTTAGTTTTTCATCATTTATTTAAATAAGCTTATATCAATTTGCAACGAAAATCCCGTTAAGGAATAGTAGTTTGTAGTGAACCATAACGTTTAACAAAATATTGTTTCAATTTGAGTGACTTTTGAGGTTTTATGGACATTTTCAGTACAGGCTGGATTCAAATTCTAGAAAAAACACATTTATGTCAATAAAAATAAAAACAAAAATAAAGGTTGAAATAAGATCAAAATTACAGTTTATTTTAGTAGAAAGTCTGAATTTTAAGGTAAAACTGTTTTTTTTGTCATATAATACTTTGAACTATCCAATAAAAAAAAAAACAATAATTTCCATTTTCAACAACATTTTTCAGCAAATTTGGTACTTTAATAGAATTGCCCTGTATTCACATATTTTGAAATAAATTGTCAATTTTTATACATAGAACAATTAGATGTACTTAATACTTAACTAGGAACCCAAAATCAGCTGAAAACTCCACAACCCCTTTCATAATTTTTTTTTGATTTTGCATGGTTTTCTCGTAGACATCCATTTAAAATGAAGTAAAGGAGATGTGACCAATTAGACGGCATCGTACAAATATGAAGTTACCAAAATCACATCTAAAGTAACATAACTAAATGAATAAATCAATTGGATTTAAGTTTTCATTTAGAAGCTCTCAGAGTCGGTGTGTTTGTTGCTCTTTGTGAGGATTCTCCTAAGTTATTAAGAAACTCAATAAAAGAAACTTTGATCCTTTTTTTCTATTTGATTAGTAAATTTATTTAGCCTTATACAATATCAAGATGCCTGATTTCTTGCTTGACAAGATATTAGTAACGTTTTGAGGACGTGTTTTTCAACATACGATCGACCTTCTTTTTTGAACCATTTGTGTCCCTTTTCTTGCCAAAGTGTTCCATTATTTTTATGAGGCTGACTTTATTTAGAACTTACTTAGGAAAAAGGAATAGAAGTTAGCAGTATTCTTTAACTTTACTTTCCACTACAGATGATGTTCTCTGACTAAAAATTTCAAAGTCTGGTGATTATGTTGAGTACATATATGCCATCAAACTAGAGATAAAGAATATAACCGGTACAGTTAAGTCTGCTTCATATCTAGACTTACATATAGAAATTGACAATAAGGGACTGTTGAAAATAAAAGTTCACGACAAAAGAGATGATTTCAGCTCCCCCAATGTGGACTTTCAATTTCTATGCAGCAACATTGCATTTAAATTGGGAAGTTACGGACGCCATCACAAGAAGGTTGACCGTTATGAAATAAACGTTTCACAGATGATATCGAATATGTTGTTACTACAATCACGTTCCCATTTCTTGAATGTGACCTATCGAATCAGACTATTTACCGGGTTTGTAATACTATGAGCAACACGACTGTTCACATGAGACCACAATGACACAGAGGTTAACAACTATTGGTGACCGTACGGTTTTCAAAAATGGGCAAAGCAAATGTCGCATAGTCAGCTATAAAAGGCCCTAAATGACAATGTATAACAATTTAAAAAGAAAACTAACGGCCATATTTATATAAAAAAATAACGAAAAACAAATATGTAACACATAAACAAACAACAACTGAATTACAGGCTCCTGATGAATGTCGTTTTGCTATCTGTTGCCCCTCTTTTAGCCTTAGTAATTCTGACACATATGCAATTTGGCACCCTTGATTTTGTAGACTTTACATCAGATGGCCAATGCAGATTATCAAAAATAATATTTGGTTAAACTTTAAGAAATTGCAACTGGCTTTAAAGTAAACATATCGTATAACAATATCGGAAATCATTTTTGAATATATACATGTAAATTGGGAAGCTAAATTTCAAGTTTTTAAATTTTTTCTAGAGGGTTGCATTTATATATTATAAGAGTATACCTGTCGCAAAAGATTTTACCTCTGAATAAATATTGTATGTATCAGAATTCAAAATTGAATATGAGTATCGAGACAAGTGTAATAGTTGGATAAGAACTGTTGTAAGATTTGGACATATGGCTTTGATTTTCGATTTGGTATTTCGTAAGATTTGTTTGCATATGCTCATCTAGAAATTATAGTATTAAAAATATATTTAAGTTGTTAAAATTATGTTTTAAATAGTGTATGCATGAAATTGTGTTATTTCTTTATTGTTGTGTTTGAAATAAAAAGTAAAATCACAAGAATACTGAACTTAGAGGAAAATCAAGTCGGTAAGTCCATATAAATCACATGGCAAAATCAAATAACAAAACGCATCAAAGACGAATGGACGAGAACGGTCATATTCCTGACTTGGTACAGGCATTTTCAAATGTAAAAAATAGAGGATTCAACCTGGTTTTAAAGCGCTTACCCTCTCACTTTGATGACAGTCTCATCAAGTTCCGTTATATAATGCAATGAATATCATCGATTAGCAACATAGTTTTATTATACAAAACGTATATTTCCATTTCAGAAATTATCATAATATCTTTTTTCAGTGCAATATATTTTACTGACAAAAGCGCTGGAAAAATAGAAAAAATAAACTTAGATGGGAGTAACAGACAGACACTTTATTCAAATGCAAATTCTCCTAATTTGATTGATTTAGGTATACTATAATTACAGAAATAAAAAAAAACTGAAATGCTAGTTTTTCAGATGTAAATGTAATACAGCGTTTTCATGTTAACGAATGTTTACTCCGGAGTATATAATATTTCGATTGGTTATCAATTCTTTTGTTGTCATTTAGGTATAAGTATAAGTAGTCGGTCACATAACAAGAACTAAACGATGTTAATTCAAGCTTACAATAGGTGCAATTAAGGGGGCGCAGGACTTAATCATTTTAGTCATGTCCATAGAAGACATAATACAGTTAAATTTTTCACCAAAATACATCAATAAGACGATTTTATTTAATTTTAGTTTCTTGTGTACAATTTGGAAATTAGTATGGCAATCATTATCACTGAACTAGTATATATTTGTTTAGGGGCCAGCTGAAGGACTCCGCCGGGTGCGGGAATGTCTCGCTACATTGAAGACCTGTTGGTGACCTTCTGCTGTTGTTTTTTTTCTTTGGTAGGGTTGTTGTCTCTTTGACACATTCCCCATTTCCATTCTCAATTTTAGTAATGTGAAAATTAAGCTATTCCTTTCCTTAGTATTATAAATGATGTTATGTTCAAACTGTTGTCAAATATTTATAGACATTACTAAACAAAGACTATATTGGACGAATGAAGGTTCACAAAATATTCAATCTATGACGTCCGGAGGAAAAGACATTAAAACGGTTGTATCATATAGCCATTATCCTTATGGTATACAAATCTACAATAACGTAATATATTGGTCACAGACAAGAAATGGCATCGTTAAAAAGGTTGACACAACTGGTGGAAGTTACAACAGCTGGTATTATACACGTCCTTATAATTTATTGGCATTAAAAGTGTATGGTATGTTATAGTCTAACTGAAGTTTACTTATTTTACAGATTTATAGAATTTACAATTCTGTATATAAAAGGATAAAACAACAAAATATGAATCACGTTACAATATGTATTTTATCATGTATACTTAAACAAACGTGATCACTTCGTCTTACTAAAAACCAAGAAATCTTTCACGAAAATTTTCTTTGTACAATGGGTGGTGCAAATTTCAAACTCTCGGCAAAAAGGAAGTGTATTTATAATAGCTGCATAATCGCGCACATGACATTGCAAGCAAGCCAATTAACTTTGACGCAAGTTTTTTACGCAAAGTATTTCAGTATTTCGGACGGATGGACGAACAAACAAAAAGACGGAAAAATTGAATGACTTACAATATACTTGCTCATTAATATATGTCTGCTTCCGAATTCGCTGTTGTAAAAACACTGAACTGCTCCAATGAGTTATAGTGCAATGCATGTGTGTAATTGCGAGTTTAACTTAACAGCTTGCTTTCGATGCATCGACTAAATAGAGTTATATTTTGAATGAATTTCTTTAAACGTTATCAGTTGGTCTCTTTGTCAGAAATCATGTCTTCTTTTTCAGACACAACAGCGATTAATACATCTGAACACTCGTGCTTAACACAAGGTGAGCGAGATTGTAAAATTAACGGTTATTAGTAAGTCTGATTTCCATGGAGCTTTATTTAATGATTCACAAATAGAGTACTATGTTGTACTACAAACAGTGCCTAATAAAAATTCACGGTTATAATTATTTATTAGCTATCGACTGGTATGATTTTTTATAGGAAAGAAATTGAAGACTAAAAAAGTAAACAATTAAGTTGAAAGAGAGGGTTAAGATACCAAAGGTATATTAAACTTATAATTGGTTATTAAACTGACAATGTCATAAAAAAAAAGAAGACCGACAAAAACTCACCAGTCTGCAAATACAAAATTAAAAAACTAACTAGCAACTGAGCAACATCTACCCCTCCAAAACTGTGGGTACCCTGGTAAAGGATGCTGTATATATGGTTGTAAAAACATTTACCAATGCGCACATTTTAAGAATGAAACGCTTCCGCCCTTTACACAAAATGAAATTCGGTCTACCACGATTTTACCTCACAATCAAAAAGTGTAACACGTGCACCCGTGTTCATGTAGATTGTATGATCCTAAAATGTTGATATAAAAAGTAACTCTTGAAGCAAAAATAATGTGATGAAATATGTTTAAACAATATATATATGTGTTAATCTATGATATTGGAGATATACAAGGAAATTCTGCGGAGTTTTCTGGCTGTGTTGAGAACTGTGTGTGGCCTTTGGTTGTCCTCTGCGATTTGGTCGGGTTGTTGTCTTTTTGACTCATTCCCCATTTTCATTCTCAATTTTATTCATCATTTCTCGGATAAAATGCTTTTGAAATATTGTCATGGCCATTTGTAAACAAATGTTAATCGTTGCTACATATTGTTTGAGAAAATTCATGTACAGACAAAATACATGTTTTGTTTAAAAATTGTGTTTGGTTAAACTTTAATCAAGACCGTTGCTTGGTGGTTTTTTTCTTTTTTCATTTTAAATGTTTCACATTTTTTTTTCTTTAAGCCTCTTATAGCTGGCTTTATCATATATCCTCTATATTTTGTGAATGAGCAATTGTTGAGAGCCATACGGTGACCCGTAGTTTCTAACATCCCCTTCGTGTTGATACCTTTTGGAACAATGTTGTTGTATATCATTGGTAATCATACTGCGTCTAAATCTTGATTTTTTTGTTCACAATCTTTGTTCATTTGTTCGTGCGTGATCATCTTGTCCTGCAGATTGAAACGCTAGAATGTTTTGCAACCAGAAACAAATATTTTATTCTGCTGTATAAATTTTTTACAGAAAGTTCAGAAAATGGCGTTAAAAAATTTATTGCGTTATTCGTTGCACTTGGAGTTATAACTATCATTGTTATATTGATAACAGGATTACTGTGCTACACATACAAATCAAAAGGAACAGGTAAATATATAGATAAAATAAAATGAATATTCGAAACGTTTTGAGATAAAATTGAGAATGGAAATGGGGAATGTGTCAAAGAGACAACAACCCGACCAAAATAAAAAAAAAAACACAACAGCAGAAGGTCACCAACAGGTCTTCAATGTAGCGAGAAATTCCCGCACCCGGAGGCGTCCTTCAGCTGGCCCCTAAACAAATATATACTAGTTCAGTGATAATGAACGCCATACTAATTTCCAAATTGTACACAAGAAACTAAAATTTAAATAATACAAGACTAACAAAGGCCAGAGGCTCCTGACTTGGGACAGGCGCAAAAATGCGGCGGGGTTAAACATGTTTGTGAGATCTCAACCCTCCCCCTATACCTCTAACCAGTGTAGAAAAGTAAAAGCATAACAATACGCACATTAAAATTCAGTTCAAGAGAAGTCCGAGTCTGATGTCAGAAGATGTAACCAAAGAAAATAAACAAAATGACAATAATACCAAAGCTAAGCTTATTTTAACTGTTTCATTTTCAAAATTCATTCAACGTAGTAGGTCCAAATAGTAGGTCCGGTAAGAGCCGATTTTGGCCTCAAATTTCATGTTCATCTGACGAAAGATTTTGAACACTCTTTAAACACTTAAGTGTCTATTTCAGTTGAATCAATTAGTGTATGTTAAATATTTAAACTGATTTAGTCATTAAAACGCTCCGATTCACGGTTAAATATGAAAAATCTATGAAATATGCCAACAAATGTCACTTTTTAGATGGTTTTTGTGAGAAATGAAAGTGGCCGCATCCGTGTTCATCCTCAATCTTTATAAATATTATGTATTATTTTTGTGAAATACAACTTACATTTCAATATTAAGATTGAATCGTAAAATAAATTTAATTGTTACAACATTTAAAGAACTATTGAAAGATATGACGCCTTAATACATCAATGGGCCCGAGAACACAGTTATTTCGTAGTGCATTTCTTTTAGACAATAAATTCAAATTAAAAAAATCGCACCTGCTCTTTCTCAAAAAGATTTTTACAGTGTAGTGTACTACCAGTGAGACAAATAATATTAAAATTATAGAAACTTCTACCAGCTCTAACTCAAAATATTGACAATTCTGTGTTAAGGGGGTGTAAAATTCAGTTTGACAGCTTCAGACGAGATAAAATTTGACCTTTTGGAACTGGACCAAATCACTACTTAACATAAAGATTCAGCACCCAAATTTTTTAAACATGTAATTACACCCCCCTACTTAATATTTCATGCATTTAATATCAAGAAATAACTTGGGAAAGTGTATCAAATAAAACATGCAAGATATACACTGTTTACCCTAGGGACTATATTCGTAGACAACAGAAACCAAAGGACGATAACTGTGTCCTTGGACCAATGGGTCAATGGTAGTATGGTTTCGAAGGAATCATTATCCACATTATAAGAAAAAACATATCAATTCCTATTGATATAGGGTAACCAAATATCTACAAGAACTTTCGATTCAATACGCAAGAATTGAAATGGGCTAGGCATAAAATAAACTTTACAATTGTTATTTATTTCTATTTTCACATTTCCAAAAAAAAAAAAGTCAGCGATCAAAGCTTAATCTTTGAAACAAAAAATAACATGAATAATATGATTCAGATTTAATATATTTTCATTTTCAGGGAGAAGATTCGTAACAACATTATGTCCTAGAACAACACGAAAGGTTTTTACGTTGTCTAGTTTACATGAACTAACAAAACAAACGTATAGATGATACTTTCATGCTTTGAACGTAATCATGATCATGAAGGCGATAGTAGCCTTCGATATTTTAAAGACTTGTAATATCACAGCATTTTACAAATAGATAGATTATAGACTCAAATGTACTTTGCAGTAGGGTTGATGTGTTTTTCTGTGTACTTTTATAGAATAGAGATACGTGCTTTTTATGAAAGGATCTTCACGAATATTACATTGAGCTTATCGAAAGTTAATTACGCTGAACATATGACTAAAGTCATGTTCAAGATATCAGAATTTCTCTATGCGGGCTTGATTGTTATATAACACTAACAACCTCACAACTTTCATGTGTCAAAATCGATTCTTAAACATCACTTATCATCATGCAGCTTTATAGTATTGATATAACTGTTAAAAAACATTTGATAATTTTACGAGAGAAGAAAGATGTCAGAGGGACATTCAAAATAAACTCACCATAGATTAACTTTTGTATGTAATCACCGCACGTTTCGTCTACGAAGGACTCACCAGTGACGCTCGCATCCAAACAAGTTACAACGGTCAAATAAAGTGCGAATTTTAAGAGCATTGAGGACCAAATTCCAATTTCTTGAGGTAGAAAAGCCTTAGTTTTTCAAAATTGCAAAAGTTTTGTAAACCGATTTTATCTACCAAGGTGGGACCTCACATACTTATTTTATCTACCAAGGTGGCACCTCACATACTTATTTTATCTACCAAGGTGGGACCTCACATACTTATTTTATCTACCAAGGTGGGACCTCACATACTTATTTTATCTACCAAATTATGTCAACACAGAAGTGCTGATTACTGGGCTGGTATACAATCGGGAAAATAAAACTCCACCAGTAGTGGCATCGACCTCTTGAGCCAAAAAGCCTTCAACGCCATGGCTAAAATAAGACAAATATTCAAACAATATTGCAAAAAAAATCACAACATAGAAAAATAAAGACTAAGTAGCACATACCCCACAAAAACCTAGGTGTGATTCCGGGATCAGGAAGTAAAACGGATATTTTATAAGGTCAATAAACTTGTGACGGCGTCCGTAAAACGTACGGATGGATGATTTCAAGTTCACTACTTGGAACCCTTGGTTTTATAACTTCATAGTAAGCAACAATACCGTCTATCAAAGAAATCATAATAGGACATACAAGCCCAAGAATACCGTATTGACTTGGGGATATATACTCCGTATTCAGGCGCTCCTGGAATGTTGATACAAAGAAGTTGAAAGTTGACAATTAAGAATTTGACATCATCTTTTTTTTTTAAGTTTTCTTTTCAACTGACAATATTTAGATTTAAGTCAAGATATCAGGTAGACTTAATTGTATCTGTTGCATCCTTTATCTCATGTTTGATGGGAAAGACTCGTTCGACATAATCACCAAATTCTGAACTATTTCGTTAAAAGTTAAATAAAACAAAATAGGGAAATCCGAGGAAAATCAAAAAAAGTCCATAATCAAATGGCAAAATGAAAAACAAAACAAATACATCAAACGAATGGAAAACTGTCGTGTTTCTGACTTGCTACAGTTCTTTTCTTATGTAGAAAATGATGGATAAAACCTGATTGAAAGCTAGCTCAACCTCTCACTTGTATGATATCAAATCCATTATATTGACAACGATGTGTAAACAAAGCAAACATAGGTTAAAAGTAAATCAAAGGGGTAGGTACATAAATCAACATTGTATTATAATATTAATCAGTACGAAAACAAACAAGTATGTAACAAAGAAGCAAAGTGGTATACAGACAAAATACCCAGAAACATACTTCAAGACAATCGTGTATTAGTCATGAAGTTGATACGGCATATGTATCCATAAGGTCTTGGTACCTTTCCATGATCATTTTATAGAAAAAGGACAAAATAGTTATCAAAGGTACCAGGATTATAATTTAGTACGCCAGACACGCGTTTCGTCTACATATGACTCATCAGTGCGTTCAAATCAAAATGGTTATAAAGCTTAACAAGTACAAAGTTGAAGAGCATTGAGGATCCAAAATTCCAAAAAGTTGTGTCAAATACGGCTAAGGTAATTTACATCTGGGATAAGAAAATCCATAGTTTTTCGAAAATTCAAAGTTTTGTAAACAGGAAATTTATAAAAATTACCACATTATTGATATTCATCAACTGGTTCTTCATACTTCTGGTTCATCAACTTTCGACTTAGAACTTGTGACATTCTACAATGTATGAGTATGAGCTGCAAACTCTTGATAACCGAATAAGTTGAAAATATTATATCTCATTTTTAGGTTTATTATTGGTTTATTGCTACTAAGGTAGAAGAAATTGACAATTTCTTAACTCAAATTGTCTTTTTGTCATATTGTTTAGTACTGAGATAACTGTATATGTAAACATCGCGATATATTGTACAAAGAGATGGATGAAGCCGTGTCGGCAATTTTTTTAATGTCAAATTCTGGGGAATATATGAAATAAAACCCATTAAGAAAAGGTTGGATTGTAAATGGAAATAACATTGCTTTATCTGAATGTGCAATTGAGTTACCTGGCTTCTTTTTTTAATGCATCTTTGAGATGGGTACTTTTGTTATACTTTTTCGAATGTGTTATACAGAATTTTAAGTATCAAACGAAACTTATGTACGTAAACTTATTAGACATAATATAAATTGTGGTTGTCTCCCTTCGACGGTTTCAGCATTTCAGATTTGAGTCGGACAGTTATAATTTTTTTTTAATTCTAAAATAACATTCATGTCTCAGGCAAGGACCACTCGATTTTCGGGGAAGGGTAGGATGGCTCTGTGAACTTAAAATAGTTCTGGTCCTGCCATGACTGAATGAAACTGATTTTTCAGTTGGCCAGCACCTTCAGTTAATAAAAGGCCTGCATTTTGCCCATTATATAATTTTTAAAAAAATACAATAGATAATTTCACCTGTTACTTATAAATTGAATGCGCACAAATGATATTAAAATATGCGCGCAAAAGTAGGAAAATGTTAGAACCAATGCACGAATTGTACTGCGTTTCGATGTGGATTGTTAAAAGCTTATACTTGCTAAACAGATAATCCGCTGTGCAGTTTGGATATAACACTTTGTTCAACTTTATTTAAAGTCTACAATTATGATTAATTTTGAAACAAAATACTTTTAAAATGGTTTATGGCGTCAATAGTGGACGAAACGTATTGAAACGCAGTTTGGGCAAAACAAAATGCAAAAATATAAATAGTCAATTAGAAAATTTAGCTTCAGGTAATACTATTTTCGAAATGGAATATGTTCTGTTGTTTCAAAACAATCAAAACCTCTTTTGAAATGGGTGGGTAGTTGTCTCATTGGTGACCACATCTCCTTTTTTGGACATTGAAAACAAAATTTTAGGAAACGAGTTACAGTGCAATACTTAATGGAAACATATTGTAAACACCCTGTTGACAATCGCATTGTTCTGAAGGAAACCTTTCAATGAAACAAATATATATGCGTTTACGAATGTTAAAGAGACCCATGACAAAAATCACACTCGTTAGTACTTGCAGTATTGTATATTTTTTTTATTTTATTATCTATTAGGCATATGATAAAGTTCATTTATAGAAAAATATAGCGAATTCCTTTATTTACATAGTAAAAACATTGTTAAAAGATGGTAAAAATACCACAAGGACACTCAAACTCATTTGTTGAAAATGGGAAAACAGACAAAACTATGGCTAAACAAGAAAAAGACCAAAAGAAAAACAATAGTATTCAAAACGCAACTTTGAAAATGCAAAATAAACATTATTTCAGTACTTTGATTATCAACCATTCCTTTGATATGTCTATCAAACGAGAAAAATGTTATGCATGGAGCAAAAAGCATTTGTGTACTATCCTGTTTCAGGAACATGGTCATTGGCTGTCTTCTGTTATACTTAAATCATACCTGCCAACTTTTCATAATGCCCATGGGGGTTTTGAGTGCAAGATGGCTGTCATAGTCCTTGAAAAACATCAAGGGGGCCTTCAAATACATTTAATGTTGGTTTTTGGCTTCTTCATACTTTTATAAGCCAAAAGTTATTGAAAATTCTCTGTTTAGTTTAAAATTATGAATAAAATTGATCTTTCAAAATTTTAAATTGGAAGACTCCATGGGGGAAATCCCCTACAAATAGTGACAGTTGGTAGGTATGTTAAATGTTTGGTTTTTTTCTATTCGAAAATGACGTGTTGATGGCATAAACGAGAAAGTCTCTGCCAAATTAAGTAGGTGTTCGTGTAGATTAGGATAACTTTAATGCAGAACATATTGTCAATACATTTGTTTGTGGTTGAAGACGCGATGTTGACAATTTATTTTATTTTACGATTTTATTTGTGTCGTATGTTTAAACTAGACATATCCGTTTGTTCATAACAGCTAGGTGTGCTTAGGGTATTCGATTATTGTTATATTATGTCAAAGAACATATAAAAGCAGTCCACTGTTTATTTTTAAAATGTTTCGTAAGTTTTTAAAATATATTAACTCTTGATGATTCCCGTACTACAGCTACAGAAAAAGAGAAAAGATCTTTCCTTAATCTTTCCTTTGCCAACAAAGATCTCGATGACGTCAAATGAGGCAATATCCTTCATCATTATTTAGTTCAATCAAAAATACCTCCTTATTTCAAAGACCAGTCTGTACCCATCATTTCTTATATCTATACCAAATAGTTATCAAAGGTACCAGGATTATAATTTAGTACGCCAGACGCGCGTTTCGTCTACATAAGACTCATCAGTGACGCTCATATCAAAATATTTATAAAGCCAAACAAGTACAAAGTTGAAGAGCATTGAGGATCCAAAATTCCAAAAATTTGTGCCAAATACGGCTAAGGTAATCTATGCCTGGGATAAGAAAATCCTTAGTTTTTGAAAAATTCAAAGTTTTGTAAACAGGAAATTTATAAAAATGACCACAATATTGATATTCATGTCAACACCGAAGTGTTGACTACTGGGCTGGTGATACCCTCGGGGACGAAACGTCCACCAGCAGTGGCATCGACCCAGTGGTGTAAATAGTTATCAAAGGTACCAGGATTATAATTTAGTACGCCAGACGCGCGTTTCGTCTACATAAGACTCATCAGTGACGCTCATATCAAAATATTTATAAAGCCAAACAAGTACAAAGTTGAAGAGCATTGAGGATCCAAAATTCCAAAAATTTGTGCCAAATACGGCTAAGGTAATCTATGCCTGGGATAAGAAAATCCTTAGTTTTTGAAAAATTCAAAGTTTTGTAAACAGGAAATTTATAAAAATGACCACAATATTGATATTCATGTCAACACCGAAGTGTTGACTACTGGGCTGGTGATACCCTCGGGGACGAAACGTCCACCAGCAGTGGCATCGACCCAGTGGTGTAAATAGTTATCAAAGGTACCAGGATTATAATTTAGTACGCCAGACGCGCGTTTCGTCTACATAAGACTCATCAGTGACGCTCATATCAAAATATTTATAAAGCCAAACAAGTACAAAGTTGAAGAGCATTGAGGATCCAAAATTCCAAAAATTTGTGCCAAATACGGCTAAGGTAATCTATGCCTGGGATAAGAAAATCCTTAGTTTTTGAAAAATTCAAAGTTTTGTAAACAGGAAATTTATAAAAATGACCACAATATTGATATTCATGTCAACACCGAAGTGTTGACTACTGGGCTGGTGATACCCTCGGGGACGAAACGTCCACCAGCAGTGGCATCGACCCAGTGGTGTAAATAGTTATCAAAGGTACCAGGATTATAATTTAGTACGCCAGACGCGCGTTTCGTCTACATAAGACTCATCAGTGACGCTCATATCAAAATATTTATAAAGCCAAACAAGTACAAAGTTGAAGAGCATTGAGGATCCAAAATTCCAAAAATTTGTGCCAAATACGGCTAAGGTAATCTATGCCTGGGATAAGAAAATCCTTAGTTTTTGAAAAATTCAAAGTTTTGTAAACAGGAAATTTATAAAAATGACCACAATATTGATATTCATGTCAACACCGAAGTGTTGACTACTGGGCTGGTGATACCCTCGGGGACGAAACGTCCACCAGCAGTGGCATCGACCCAGTGGTGTAAATAGTTATCAAAGGTACCAGGATTATAATTTAGTACGCCAGACGCGCGTTTCGTCTACATAAGACTCATCAGTGACGCTCATATCAAAATATTTATAAAGCCAAACAAGTACAAAGTTGAAGAGCATTGAGGATCCAAAATTCCAAAAATTTGTGCCAAATACGGCTAAGGTAATCTATGCCTGGGATAAGAAAATCCTTAGTTTTTGAAAAATTCAAAGTTTTGTAAACAGGAAATTTATAAAAATGACCACAATATTGATATTCATGTCAACACCGAAGTGTTGACTACTGGGCTGGTGATACCCTCGGGGACGAAACGTCCACCAGCAGTGGCATCGACCCAGTGGTGTAAATAGTTATCAAAGGTACCAGGATTATAATTTAGTACGCCAGACGCGCGTTTCGTCTACATAAGACTCATCAGTGACGCTCATATCAAAATATTTATAAAGCCAAACAAGTACAAAGTTGAAGAGCATTGAGGATCCAAATTCCAAAAATTTGTGCCAAATACGGCTAATGTAATCTATGCCTGGGATAAGAAAATCCTTAGTTTTTGAAAAATTCAAAGTTTTGTAAACAGGAAATTTATAAAAATGACCACAATATTGATATTCATGTCAACACCGAAGTGTTGACTACTGGGCTGGTGATACCCTCGGGGACGAAACGTCCACCAGCAGTGGCATCGACCCAGTGGTGTAAATAGTTATCAAAGGTACCAGGATTATAATTTAGTACGCCAGACGCGCGTTTCGTCTACATAAGACTCATCAGTGACGCTCATATCAAAATATTTATAAAGCCAAACAAGTACAAAGTTGAAGAGCATTGAGGATCCAAAATTCCAAAAATTTGTGCCAAATACGGCTAAGGTAATCTATGCCTGGGATAAGAAAATCCTTAGTTTTTGAAAAATTCAAAGTTTTGTAAACAGGAAATTTATAAAAATGACCACAATATTGATATTCATGTCAACACCGAAGTGTTGACTACTGGGCTGGTGATACCCTCGGGGACGAAACGTCCACCAGCAGTGGCATCGACCCAGTGGTGTAAATAGTTATCAAAGGTACCAGGATTATAATTTAGTACGCCAGACGCGCGTTTCGTCTACATAAGACTCATCAGTGACGCTCATATCAAAATATTTATAAAGCCAAACAAGTACAAAGTTGAAGAGCATTGAGGATCCAAAATTCCAAAAATTTGTGCCAAATACGGCTAAGGTAATCTATGCCTGGGATAAGAAAATCCTTAGTTTTTGAAAAATTCAAAGTTTTGTAAACAGGAAATTTATAAAAATGACCACAATATTGATATTCATGTCAACACCGAAGTGTTGACTACTGGGCTGGTGATACCCTCGGGGACGAAACGTCCACCAGCAGTGGCATCGACCCAGTGGTGTAAATAGTTATCAAAGGTACCAGGATTATAATTTAGTACGCCAGACGCGCGTTTCGTCTACATAAGACTCATCAGTGACGCTCATATCAAAATATTTATAAAGCCAAACAAGTACAAAGTTGAAGAGCATTGAGGATCCAAAATTCCAAAAATTTGTGCCAAATACGGCTAAGGTAATCTATGCCTGGGATAAGAAAATCCTTAGTTTTTGAAAAATTCAAAGTTTTGTAAACAGGAAATTTATAAAAATGACCACAATATTGATATTCATGTCAACACCGAAGTGTTGACTACTGGGCTGGTGATACCCTCGGGGACGAAACGTCCACCAGCAGTGGCATCGACCCAGTGGTGTAAATAGTTATCAAAGGTACCAGGATTATAATTTAGTACGCCAGACGCGCGTTTCGTCTACATAAGACTCATCAGTGACGCTCATATCAAAATATTTATAAAGCCAAACAAGTACAAAGTTGAAGAGCATTGAGGATCCAAAATTCCAAAAATTTGTGCCAAATACGGCTAAGGTAATCTATGCCTGGGATAAGAAAATCCTTAGTTTTTGAAAAATTCAAAGTTTTGTAAACAGGAAATTTATAAAAATGACCACAATATTGATATTCATGTCAACACCGAAGTGTTGACTACTGGGCTGGTGATACCCTCGGGGACGAAACGTCCACCAGCAGTGGCATCGACCCAGTGGTGTAAATAGTTATCAAAGGTACCAGGATTATAATTTAGTACGCCAGACGCGCGTTTCGTCTACATAAGACTCATCAGTGACGCTCATATCAAAATATTTATAAAGCCAAACAAGTACAAAGTTGAAGAGCATTGAGGATCCAAAATTCCAAAAATTTGTGCCAAATACGGCTAAGGTAATCTATGCCTGGGATAAGAAAATCCTTAGTTTTTGAAAAATTCAAAGTTTTGTAAACAGGAAATTTATAAAAATGACCACAATATTGATATTCATGTCAACACCGAAGTGTTGACTACTGGGCTGGTGATACCCTCGGGGACGAAACGTCCACCAGCAGTGGCATCGACCCAGTGGTGTAAATAGTTATCAAAGGTACCAGGATTATAATTTAGTACGCCAGACGCGCGTTTCGTCTACATAAGACTCATCAGTGACGCTCATATCAAAATATTTATAAAGCCAAACAAGTACAAAGTTGAAGAGCATTGAGGATCCAAAATTCCAAAAATTTGTGCCAAATACGGCTAAGGTAATCTATGCCTGGGATAAGAAAATCCTTAGTTTTTGAAAAATTCAAAGTTTTGTAAACAGGAAATTTATAAAAATGACCACAATATTGATATTCATGTCAACACCGAAGTGTTGACTACTGGGCTGGTGATACCCTCGGGGACGAAACGTCCACCAGCAGTGGCATCGACCCAGTGGTGTAAATAGTTATCAAAGGTACCAGGATTATAATTTAGTACGCCAGACGCGCGTTTCGTCTACATAAGACTCATCAGTGACGCTCATATCAAAATATTTATAAAGCCAAACAAGTACAAAGTTGAAGAGCATTGAGGATCCAAAATTCCAAAAATTTGTGCCAAATACGGCTAAGGTAATCTATGCCTGGGATAAGAAAATCCTTAGTTTTTGAAAAATTCAAAGTTTTGTAAACAGGAAATTTATAAAAATGACCACAATATTGATATTCATGTCAACACCGAAGTGTTGACTACTGGGCTGGTGATACCCTCGGGGACGAAACGTCCACCAGCAGTGGCATCGACCCAGTGGTGTAAATAGTTATCAAAGGTACCAGGATTATAATTTAGTACGCCAGACGCGCGTTTCGTCTACATAAGACTCATCAGTGACGCTCATATCAAAATATTTATAAAGCCAAACAAGTACAAAGTTGAAGAGCATTGAGGATCCAAAATTCCAAAAATTTGTGCCAAATACGGCTAAGGTAATCTATGCCTGGGATAAGAAAATCCTTAGTTTTTGAAAAATTCAAAGTTTTGTAAACAGGAAATTTATAAAAATGACCACAATATTGATATTCATGTCAACACCGAAGTGTTGACTACTGGGCTGGTGATACCCTCGGGGACGAAACGTCCACCAGCAGTGGCATCGACCCAGTGGTGTAAATAGTTATCAAAGGTACCAGGATTATAATTTAGTACGCCAGACGCGCGTTTCGTCTACATAAGACTCATCAGTGACACTCATATCAAAATATTTATAAAGCCAAACAAGTACAAAGTTGAAGAGCATTGAGGATCCAAAATTCCAAAAATTTGTGCCAAATACGGCTAAGGTAATCTATGCCTGGGATAAGAAAATCCTTAGTTTTTGAAAAATTCAAAGTTTTGTAAACAGGAAATTTATAAAAATGACCACAATATTGATATTCATGTCAACACCGAAGTGTTGACTACTGGGCTGGTGATACCCTCGGGGACGAAACGTCCACCAGCAGTGGCATCGACCCAGTGGTGTAAATAGTTATCAAAGGTACCAGGATTATAATTTAGTACGCCAGACGCGCAAACATATTGCAACTAAAATTTTCAATTACAAACACGTTTTCAAGTCTAAACCTCCTGATTGCATTTGTGCTAGTTCCAAATTCACATATAATCCTGCTGTCCACGTTATTACCGATGACCTCAACATTGTTAATAACACTTCTCTACGAAATGTGTTATCCAAAGGTCCGAAATATCGCGAGCCTAAATCTATCAATTGGAAATACAACTTTAAAATTTTGATGGATTCAGTTGAGGATTATGCCAGGCAAAGGGGCTTAGCGCGAGAATGAAGACGTAGATACTCTTTCCGAATTGAATAAGGCAGTGCGGTCGTTGATACAAATCAGAATTAAGATACTGAATGGGTCTATCAATGCCCATGCTACGTCAATCTTTAAAGACCCAAATGTTGCAAAACTTATATCCGACCTCCATGACAAATATGTTGTTGTCCCCGCAGACAAAACCCCAAGTAACTTCATAAGTCATTACATTAACTGCTTGATAAATGAATTAGGTATTGACAATTCACTCGGAAACTCGACATATACCATCACGACACTTACCAAAGAGGAAATTCTTGATAACCAAAGGTCTGTTCTATGTTCCTTTGGAATTTCAACCAAAGATGAAGAACTGGATCTGCCATCACTGTATTGGATACCTAAACAACATAAGTGTCCTTACAAACAACGGTATTTTGCTTGGTCGTTCAAGTACTCCACGAAACCGCTTTCTAAATTATTAACAACTATTTTATCAGCAATCAAAGACGGCCTTCAAAGTTATTGTGAAACTGCCTATTTTAGAGGTGGCGTGAATCAGATGTGGATACTTAAAAATTCCAAATATCTTTTAGAGTACATATAATCTAACTCTCTTTCATCTGGTAACAGTATTAAAACATTTGACTTTTCTACTCTTTACACAAGTATTCCACATTCCAAACTAAAAGACAAATTGAAACAGTTGGTATTGCTTTGCTTCATAAAAAGAATGGCCAACGTAGATACAAGTATTTTGTCTTAGGAAGGAATGAGTCCTACTTTGTAAAGGACCACTCTGATTCAAACAAAAAGTTCTCTGAAACTGATATTATCAAGATGCTTGATTTCTCAATTGCCAACATATTTGTTACGTTCGGAGGACGTGTTTTCAACAGACAGCTGTCGGCATTCCAATGGGAACAAACTGTGCTCCACTACTTGCCGACTTATTTCTTTATTAATATGAGGCTGACTTCATGCAGGAACTTCTTAGGAAGAAAGATAATAAGTTAGCAATATCCTTTAACTTTACTTTCCGCTATATAGATGATGTTCTTTCACTACATAGTCCAAAATTTGGTGACTATGCATCTATCCCTTCGAACTAGAGATAAAAGTTTCTACAGATACTATTCAGTCGGCTTCATATCTTGACTTAATCTTAGAAATTAACAATGAGGGTCGGTTGAAAACAAAACTTTACGACAAAAGAGATGATTTCAGTTGTAGTCATCCCTTCGTAAATTTTACATTCGCCATCACGAGTTAGTTAACCGTTATGGAATAACTGTTTCACAAATGATATCGAATATGTTCATTACGTCGTAACTACAAATCCTTCCCGTTAATGAATGTGACCTACCGAATTACACTATTTCCGGATTTGTTATCACATAAACAACACGACGGGTGCCACATGTGGAGCAGGATTTGCTTACCCTTCCGGAGCACCTGAGATCACCCCTAGTTTTTGGTTGGGACCGTGTTGTTTATTCTTTAGTTTTCTATGTTGTGTCATGCGTACTACTGTTTGTCTGTTTGTCTTTTTCATTTTTAGCCATGGCGTTGTCAGTTTGTTTTAGATTTATGTGTTTGACTGTCACTTTTGTATCTTTCGTCACTCTTCTATACAGAAACAAGAAACCCTGTATGCGTACATTGCCTATGTAAATTTTAAAATTGTTTGTATGCACATTGAACAACAAATTTATGTGACGTATATAATTTTTCTGACGTCAGACATTCAAATCAATACATGTGTTCGTAGATAGATGTTTTTTGTGTCCTGTTAAATTGTTCCTTTTAAAAGTTTTAGATTCTGATAAATTCTATGTATAACTTTTGGACTAGTTTGAATCTCGGTCTATTTCTGTAATTTATTCTTACATACTTTTGATTTTTTAACCCTGTATGCGTTCATTGCATTTTTTCCATCGATACACATGCCAGTGTAAAGGCAGCTTTTTTGAAAAATATAAAGTCGAACAGCGTTTTACATATGTCATTCAACACTGTTGTTATATTCTAAACTTCATCTATCAACATGCCAGTCACCATTTAATATTAGGTTACATTAAGTTTGGAATTCTTTTTGTATCCATGGCAACGATAATTTTACTTTGTGCATTATTGTATAGTTCCATCAACGTGTGTCCATTCAGTTTCGAGATCCAGAGTGGACAAGTGTGGAAAAAAAATAAGAAAAAGAATGAAACGTTGAATAACAATATAAACATAAGAGCGCTGAGGGTGACATAATTATACCATGGTGTTGTTTACCGAACCCTGAAACTTAGATACGATCCAAATAAACTTTTTGGTCTTCTGAATAAACATATTTTGAACGGTTGCCCTTTCTATAATTAGATCTTTAAAAAAAGTTTTTTTAATAGTTGTCGTATACCACTGAAACGACAATAACAATCAAAACCAAGGAGTAAATAACGACTCAAAAAAAACAATGACATTTACATCAACAGTTATAAATAATAAAGAAGAAACAACACGCACTCCACTAAAAACCGGGACATAACATAACATTCTAAATCAGTAAAATTGTAAA
The DNA here is from genome assembly GCF_036588685.1 of Mytilus trossulus. Lineage (NCBI taxonomy): Eukaryota > Metazoa > Mollusca > Bivalvia > Mytilida > Mytilidae > Mytilus > Mytilus trossulus. Next base: position 110,240 of record NC_086373.1, on the reverse strand, counting down.
TCCAATATAATGAATATTTGTTTTAATTACTATCTTAACACAAACAAAAATGTGCAGATTGCCAATTATGATACCTACCAATGCATAAAGGTCACGCATATATACAACTGATAGTCGCAGTGCGTTCGACCACAACGAGAAAACACAAAATATATCAAATAGCTATATAAGTCTGGAGATGATACAATATCATTACTGTAACAACTAACTGTAATATCCTATATTACGCATTAATCAACATTTGATGCACACAATAACAAGACGAGAAAACTTTTTTTTTCTTCAATACCTCAGAAGAAAAAAACAGATTATATCCATGTTTGTCTTAAGGTGTAACCTGATGATATTATTCACATTATATCAGTAATGAATATATTGTAACGCAATCCACACAATTGATTTAAATGTCTATATCCTGATTTGAATCAGCTGTATCATGTATACAAACGATTGAAAATTTTCAAATTCGAAATTCAAAATAACATCAGGAATTTTATAAAATATTCGCAAAACTTCCTGGTCTTATGCATCTACAAAAAAATTGACACAGAGAGTATGGCCGGTATAAAATTACAGATATTACTTTTAACTAAGATAATTATAGCAACTACAAACAACGAAGGTAAGTTCCAATAAATGCTATCATTTGTTAAAGTTATAATATTACTAAGATGAAATATAAGGATGAATTTTCTTTTCTAAATATTTTATCTGAATTAATATTTCTATGTTAAATGGTTGTGAAAGACAAGGTATAATACGAACAATAAATAAGATTGATAAGAACAAACACACCCATTGTCTTCTTTCGACATGTAATCCCTAAAAGTAAGCTAATAACTAAACATTTGGTCGACAAATTGTAGATCCATAAATATGTATATATGTTACAGTAAATAGGTGAAATTAGGAATTACATGTAATTACTAAAATTTAGGAATTACAGGTAATTCCCGGTGCACTTTGTTAATACAAGTAATTCCTGAAACGACCCAGTTATTACAAGTAATTACTAATTTTAAAATGAGTTTTTACACCTATTTACTGACTGCTAAAACAATGTTGTATTATGGTCAGACGATCAAAAGTTATGGAAATACTAACTAGAAGATCAGTTAGCACTCTTAAAATATTGAATGTTTGATTTGTATTCAAAATATCTTGAATAAATATGGACTTTCAAATATTTGGTTAAATCAGAGTAACTTTAGTTTTAATCCAAAATGGTTAAAGTTAAGCATTATACAGATAATTTTTAACCAATTTCAGCAGACATGGAAAATTCTCCCAAAGCATTATGTTTTACCTTTTTTCAAAATAACTTTGAGTTTGAAGAATATTTAGACTTATTACCTTATAAAGATCATATAACGTTGTGAAGGTTAACAACTGGAATGAACTGTTATGTGCATTAGCTTCGAGATATAAAAAAAAAATTTTGTTGTTGTTAAATCATTAATAAAAATGATATAGTGAAATTACAATTCACTGTTAGTAGCCAATCTAGTTATATTTTGTTAAATTAGCTGAGAAATAAGGTTGATGAAATGTGCACTTGCGAGTGAATATTTGGACCTCATTGAATATGTATTCATGTGACCTTCAATTCACCCCCTAGCTGAAGATGGGTTATCGATGTATTAAGCTATTAAAATTTTAAGGGTTTTGCAGAACAAATAGTCTCGGCTACTTTTGCTGTTAATCGCAGGCTCAACAAAAATGAGGAAAAAATATAATTTTCCTCTTGATACTATCTTTTGACTAGTACTATAAGAAGCTTCTGTCAAATTGGGTAAAAATCCAGGATGGTTTATAAAATTTAATGTTTTAAAAACTTTAACTTCAGAGTGTATGCAATGTTAACTGGGGAAAAAAACTAGTCCATTTATCAGGTTAATAAGTAATATAGAAAAAAAAGGATTTTTTTACAATCTTTACTTTTGGATATTATCTTATGATCATAAACATTTAGCTTCTGTCCAAGTTTGAAAGAAATCCAAGATATTTGGAGATAGTTATTTTAAAGTTTTAAACCACAGTGCATGATTGAGATTTTAGTTTAACAAAATTATGAAAATCAATTTTGGATTGATATCATTGTCTTGTATGCATATATTTACGGAGTTTCAAGACCTATAAAACAAACATTTTCCAGTTTCAATTCACAAATACTAAAGAGTATGCACTTTTGATGTGCCTTATATTCCTACATCCTCAAGTAAGCTCCCTTAAAATCCCTACCCCTTTACTTTCTTATTTGGTATCTTGAGTTATGTTTTTAATTTTAAAACAAAAAATCAAGTTAGTAAATAGCTGTAAAAATGACCAAAAAAATCAGTAATTACCAGTAATCACTGAAACAACTAGTAAATACATGTAATTACTAAATTGGCTAGTAATTACAGGTATTTACTGAAATGTTTAGTAATTACGTGTAATTCCTAATTTCACCTATTTACTGTAACATATATATAACAACAGAAGTGTTGTATTCATGTATTCGGGTTTAGTTTTCTGTAATAAGTTAATACTTTAGTTTCATTATGAATATATCTTTCCCATTCATTTGTTAAAATTTACTGTTTGCAATAGCATGAATCGTTCTATATAATAGTGTTCTTATCCCGGGCATATTACAATGCCGTATTTAGCAAAACCTTTTCAACTTTTGATCTTCAGTGCTGTACAACTTTGTACTTTTTTCACTTTCGGTCTTGTATATCTGGGCGTTATGTATTCGGGTTTAGTTTTCTGTAATTAGTTTTTACTTCAGTTTCATTATGTATATCTCTTTCATATTCATTTGTTAAAATTTACTGTTTGCAATAGTGTGAATTGTTTTATATAATATGAATGTTCTTATCCTGGGCATACAAACAATGCCGTATTTGGCAAAACCTTTTCAACTTTTGATCTTCAGTGCTGTACAATTTTGTATTTTTTTCGTCACTGGTGAGTCTCGTGTGGACTAGACGCGTTTTTGGCGTATTGAATTTTAAACCTGATGCTTTTTGTTATCTATTAATCATGCTTTTCTTTGTCTAATATGTTCTGCTTTTTATTTGTATTGTAGTCCTGTAATATTTTGTTTTCATTTCAATGTTATATTTAACTGTGCCATTAAAGTGCGAGGTTTGGCATGCCTTAAAACCAGGTTCAACCCAACACTTTCATTCCCCTTTAAAAGTGTCCTGTACCAAGTCAGGAAGATGGTCATTGTTATAATATTGTTCGTTTCTGTGTGTGTGTTGCATTTTAACGTTGGGTAGTTTCTGTTTTCTCTTGTTTTTGAGATAAGACGTGGCACGGTACTTGTCTATCCCATATTTATGTATTTGGTTTTGATGTTATATTTGTTATTCTCGTGGTGTATTGTCTGTTGCTTGGTCCGTTTCTGTGTGCTGTTGCGTTTCGGTGTTGTGTCGTTGTTCTCCTCTTATATTTAATGCGTTTCCCTCGGTTTTGGTTTGTTGCCCCGATTTTGTTTTTTGTCCATGGATTTATGAGTTTTGAACAGCGGTATACTACTGTTGCCTTTATTTGTCATAGAAGTTAGAAATAAAAAGTACAGGTTCCAGCCTCGGCTCTGGGGAGAAAGTTACGAATCAAATCTAACGCCTGGTATTTCTTAATCATAAGAACTCCTATGGACAAGGTATAATTTGCAGTTGTCACTTCACATAGGCAGAGATTTACATATATTAACTTACAGTGATTGTATGCTTCAAAAAATATACTAGCATCCTGTAATTATACTGAAGAGATGAGTAGATGATCATTACTGTACACTAAAAAGAATACTTCGTGTATTGTACCAGAGATCCTTGTTTAATTCCTACGACAAGGTAACACCTCCCGAAACGAGGGTTTATTTTTATAAGCTAGAGTTAGAGGAGGGAATAAGGTCTCTGCGCAATGCTAGGCGGTGTTATCGTTGAAGTTAGAAATAAAAAGTACAGGTTCCAGCCCCGCCGCCGGGGAGGAAGTTACGAATCAAATCTACTCTAACATAGTTAGGTTGATTTTGTAGGTACTTTATATATAACAATAATATATAGTTTGCTATTAATTTACTGATAACAAAATTAATATTTATACCAATAAAAACAATATTTAATGATATAATTACATTTTCGAATTGGTAACCTCTTCGAATGGTTTCATTTAAAGGTTGGATAAGTTAACAGGATCGTTTCTAAATTTCCAGGCACGGTTAACAACATTAAAAAAATAGGATGTGTTATAAATATCTTTTCTACAGGTACAAGCAAACTTCAAAAACATTTTTTCATATATATAGAAGAATTTCGTAAAGGTTTTAAGTAGTTTGTGGTTACGAATTTCTTGGCTTAATAACTCACCAGTACTACATAGATAACATTAGTTAAAATCAAACACGTCACGAAAGACACTGGCATAGGGAACGAGTTGTGAAGTATAAACATCGTAAGATGGTACCAAAGGAACATCACCATCCAAGAGGTGATTAACATTAGGGAACGAAAATCGTGCCTTTTGTCGTAAATTTAGTGTGGCGTTTCCCGTGTAAAAAACGAAATATCTAAATCTAGGTAAGGACAGTTATTACTGTTTAAATTTGATTTACAAAAAGTAAGTTCCTGTGTGTACATTTTGGCAGAAATTGAGATAACTGTTGATTATTTAACGAAAAGATATCTTCAAGATAACAATAAGTGTAAAATATTCATTATTTTAATTTCGTTTATTCTAAGTTTTGAAATTTTTTTTTTTTTTTTTACCAATATCGGTTTATTTCAGTTTCATGCCATATCTTCCGTACCAGTTATTTAATATTTATAATTTGGGACCAAATAATTGAGTTTTATGAAAGTTGAAAAGGAGTAGGTCCGGTAAGGACCAATTTTTTGCCTCTAATTTTAGGTTCATCTGACGAAAGATTTTGACCACTTTTCAAACACTAAATAGTCTATTTCATTTGAATCAATTAGTTTATGTGAACGATTTCAACTGATTAAATCTTTAAAAAACGATCCGATTCAAGCTCAAATATGAAGAATTACCAAATATGCCGAAAAATGTCACTTTTCAGATTGTTTTTGTCACAAATGAAATTGGCTGCATCCGTGTTCAACCTAAACCTTTATATATGTTATGTATTATCATAAAATACAACTTACGTTTCAATATTAAGGATGATCACGAATGCGACCACTTTTGGTTAACACGAAACCCGTCTAAATAAAGGCAACAGTAGTATACCGCTGTTCACAAATCATAAATCCATGGACAAAAAACATAATCGGGGTAACAAACTAAAACCGAGGGAAGCGCACTGAATATAAGAGGAGAACAACGACACAACACCGAAACGCAACACACACAGAAACGGACCAAGCAACAGTTAAAAATAGGTTTTGCCAATTACGGCATTGTTATTATGCCCGGGATAAGAACACTATGATATAGAACGATACATGCTTTTGCAAACAGTAAATATTAACAAATGAATGTGGAAGATATATTCATAATGAAACTGAAGTATTAACTTATTACAGAAAACTAAAACCGAATACATGATGCCAAGTTCAATACAGCATAGACACACTAGAATCAGTCCAGGCGTCAACGCAATTAAAAAAATGACGTCACATACGATGGCGAAAAGGCAAACGTTATGTCACATTTGAATTTATGAAATTTAGAAACAGCATGACGTCACAGATGAAAAACTATAATTTAAAATTGAGATAGAATTAGGATTGCTTTAAGATTATATTAGACCTAAATACTGATAATTCATTAAAACAAAATGCATATTGCAAAAATTATCAAATTGAGAAGCTTTCAGTAATTTACACAGCTACTTTTGCATAGGTACTATTTCTGTACTAAAAATGTGTAGTTCTAGAAATTTGCTTTTGATATTTAGTACTATTTCTTTACTTTAAAATTATTGTAATTTTTAGGTACTTGTATTTTAACAGAATAGTACTGAATATTAAAAGTAAATTTCCAGTACTACAGATTTTAAGTACAAAAATAGTACCAATGCAAAAGTAGCTGTGTAGCATGATGCTATGGTGCTAGTACCCGATATATGTACATTGTATTGTCAGAAGCAGCCGATATTTATGTAGTAGACCCATTCTACTGTGCAATGAATAACTCAAAGTTTACATCTAAACGATTTTTGCAAAACTGCTATAATTTGGGACCAAAAAGTGGTCTCACTGAACCTACTCCTTTCATTTTTATGGACCAGTTTTGTTGAGTTACGATCAATTATAGAACTATTGCAACTGCACGTTCATTCACATTTAATTGAATCACATTATCACTGAAGAGACTATTTGCAAGTTGATATAGTACATTAATTTAGCTTTCGGTTTAATGTGTAAATATTTTTAAAATGCAAATAAAATGTAATTACTTTTCAAATATATTCATTATGTAATGAAGGAAATATCCGAAATTCTTCCCATGACTAGGTAAATGTAATAACAATAGATCATGTAAAATCTTCGTAAAACATATACAGTGTTCTATTGTATTTAATTTAACACAATGTATTTGAATATCATTTCGTACCATCTTTTCTAAATGATTGCAATAGTGCCAAATTAATATCAAATAGACAACGAACTTCCTGGTCATGATATTTTTTTGAAAATGTAATAAACCATCATGAATCTATATAATTGCCATGTTACTCATATCTTTATAGCTTTCTGCTTTAACTATCAAAGATGTTTTTAAGTTTTTGTAGATGTTTATATGATGCAACACATATATTAGCTGTACATATAAATAAAAAACAATCGTTTTCCATTGAATCCTTGATTATAATTCGTTATCTGTGTCATTCGTCAATTGTAGACCAGTTACTTTCATGGATGAATAATAATGAACCAGTTGATACTGTACATAGTTGTTCTTATCTCCACACAAATATTTCAAAAACTTACTGTCATTTTTACATTTCCTTTTAGAACACGTGTCTCGTCGACTTTAATGTTTATTTTCTTTTAGAAAATACAACTTCGTTACCAACATGCAACTTGTTTTGTATATGTACAATCTTTTTAGAGACGTTTCCTCAGCTGCTGTTTTCAGGTGTAACATCACTTGGTGTATTAGATACAAGGACAGGAAATATAAGTATCCTAGCAGATGGATACAACTTCATTCTGTTTCTGGACTACCATGTATCTGAATCTTATATCTTTTGGTCTGATTATACTGGAGGAACTATTTCAAGGTAAACTGTATGAAGTTTCTAAGAATCATAAAGGATCCTGATTACAAATTGGAGATTCAACAGTGAAAGTAAAATGTCTTTAAAAAGAGATGCAAAAGATACCAGAGGGAAATTCAAACTCATAGATCGATAATAAACTGACAACGTCATGGCTAAAACAAACGACAAACCGACAAATAATTGTACACAAGGCACAACATAAAAAGACAAAGAATAAGCAACGCAAACCCCACTAAAACATCGGAGTGATCTAAGGTGTTCAGGTAGGTAAGCAGATCCTGTTCTACATGTGGCACGCGTCGTGTTTCTCATTCATTTTATTTCAAATCCGGTAAATAGTCACCTTAGGAAGGTCAAATTCATGAAAAGGGAATGGAATTGAAATAACGGTAGAAGGATCATTTCCGATATCATCTGTGAAATGGATAATTCATAGCGATCAACCAACTCGTGTTGGTGTCTGGAACTCTAAGTATAATAGCTTTCTTGTGAGCAGCAATTCTCTATCAAGGAAATCAAGAAGTATACAGACGAATACTGTATCAATTGGTATACATATAGAGAGCCCAGGTGGTCGTGTGGTCTAGCGGGACGGATCATTGATAGCGATCCGATGGGTACATCTGTTGTAGGGTTGTCACTGACTCAGACGTACAAACAATAACATCTTCATGCCTTATATATCATGTACTGTAGTACGCCGCTAGATTAAAACTGACGTGGAAAGGTAACACATGCCCACCGAAAGCTCTTTTTATGAGAGCCCAGGTGGTCGTGTGGTCTAGCTGGACGGCTGCAGCGCAGACGATTTGGTGTCACGGTATCACAGTAGCATGAGTTCGAATCCCGGTAAGGGAAGAACCAAAAAATTGCGAAAGCAAATTTACAGATCTAACATTGTTGGGTTGATGTTTAGACGAGTTGTAATTACATTATGTACACAACCAACTCGTGTTGGTGTCTGGAACTCTAAGTATAATAGCTTTCTTGTGAGCAGCAATTCTCTATCAAGGAAATCAAGAAGTATACAGACGAATACTGTATCAATTGGTATATATATAGAGAGTCCAGGTGGTCGTGTGGTCTAGCGGGACGGATCATTGATGGCGATCTGATGAATACATCTGTTGTAGAGTTGACTCACTGACTCAGACGTACTTATGAATATAATTATTTTCTGTGACTGTATCTTACATTAATTTGTAGGATCCTTTACTATAGATAATTTAGCTGATCTGTAACAATAACATCTTCATGCCTTATATATCATGTACTGTAGTACGCCGCTAGATTAAAACTGACGTGGAAAGGTAACACATGCCCACCGAAAGCTCTTTTTATGAGAGCCCAGGTGGTCGTGTGGTCTAGCTGGACGGCTGCAGCGCAGACGATTTGGTGTCACGGTATCACAGTAGCATGAGTTCGAATCCCGGTAAGGGAAGAACCAAAAAATTGCGAAAGCAAATTTACAGATCTAACATTGTTGGGTTGATGTTTAGACGAGTTGTAATTACATTATGTACACAACCAACTCGTGTTGGTGTCTGGAACTCTAAGTATAATAGCTTTCTTGTGAGCAGCAATTCTCTATCAAGGAAATCAAGAAGTATACAGACGAATACTGTATCAATTGGTATATATATAGAGAGTCCAGGTGGTCGTGTGGTCTAGCGGGACGGATCATTGATGGCGATCTGATGAATACATCTGTTGTAGAGTTGACTCACTGACTCAGACGTACTTATGAATATAATTATTTTCTGTGACTGTATCTTACATTAATTTGTAGGATCCTTTACTATAGATAATTTAGCTGATCTGTAACAATAACATCTTCATGCCTTATATATCATGTACTGTAGTACGCCGCTAGATTAAAACTGACGTGGAAAGGTAGCACATGCCCATCGAGAGCTCTTTTTTTGGAGTGGGAAAATACCTGTAGAAAACTTGTTAAAAATGGTATTTCACATCCTATGGTAATATTGTACTTAAAGCGAGGAAATCATTAATAAACATAACTAAATTGTATCTTCTTTTAAGGCGGGATGTATAGAGACACAGACACGTTAATTTTTTTTTAATAGCTGTCAGTAACTGCGAGTACTCTCAACTCGCATTTTCTTGTTGATTCGAACTGTTGATACTGTTTGTAATGCTTTTTTCTTATTTTATATTTATATGGATCTTGTTTATATACCAGCTTTGATTATTTGGAATATCTTCAAATTTTCACGTCTTTTTACTCAATTTGTATAGACTTCAATTTTTACCTCCTTTTATTAAAACTTTTTTTTCTAAAGTGAATATTTTCGAAGGGTTAAATATTTCGCAGTGGTGTCTTGCCATGGCTTTGTTTGGACTGTGTTGGTTTGCTTTTTGATCTTGAATGCTTGTCTCTAATATTTTATTAACTGTGCATTTGAATTCATATATCGCCGATCAAATTTATTCGTTCACAGTGTATTAATTTACGTTTTTTTATTGAGTTAGGCCTGCCAATTGATATTTTATCGTGTGTTTTTTCTATTTTGTGATGTTATCCTATTGTTTCAGAAAAAGGGAGAAGGTTATAATCCATTAAAACGTTTAATCTCGCTGCAAATGTTTGCACCTGTCCTAAGTCAGAATTCTGATGTACAGTAGATGTCGTTTGTTTATGTTATTTATACGTGTTTGTCGTTTCTCGTTTTTTTATATAGATTAGACCGTTGGTTTTCCCGTTTAAATGGTTTTACACTAGTAATTTTGTTGTTCGGTGTGAGCTAAGGCTCCGTGTTGAAGTCCGCACATTGACCTATAATGGTTTATATTTTTTAAATTGTTATTTGAATGGGGAGTTGTCTCATTGGCACTCACACCACATCTTCCTATATCTATAAAATGGTTGAAATAATGTTTTGTTTATTTTTATAGGTTGAAATATCCTTCAGAAGTTATAACAGAACCAGAAACTATAATAACCGCAAATTATCCTACGGGTATTGCTGTGGATACGATAAACAATCATCTGTATTGGTGCGACCAAGGTTTCAATAAAATATATAGATCGACCCTTGATGGTACCAATACATCAGTCATTGCAAATGTTAATAGTCCTTTAGATTTAGAATTAGATATTTCAAATGGGTAAGTAATCAAAATCGTAGTTAATTTAACTCAATTGGTGCTCTACATTTTGGATATAAATAAAGCTAAACGTGTGTATTGATATATGGTTACCGCAGTACCTGTGAAAAAAACTCGGTGAATGGTTGGCCAAAAGTCATGACTTGAAAAAATATATAATTAAGATAGGTCGGACAAAGAATTCAAGAATCTTTATAAGTCGTTATGCGTCTTATCCTTTTAGACAACTGAAGACCCTCTTTCCTTGTGAACATACTTTTTGTCAATCTAATGGACAATTCTTAGTTGAACATTCAGATGAGCCGTCTATAGGCCGTAGTGTGTATGGAACCTTGTGAAGCTAAGGTATCCAATGCAAACAAGAAAGTCCGCCGTTTTTTGTTCAGTTCAATGTTCATGAATGACTTATGATTCGCCAAATTCTCATCCTTATCAAATGATATGTCTTTGTATGTGAAAATTACCTTAGTGCTCATTAATTCCTAATTCTATTACAAGAAACTCGTATAATTCTTATATTTGTAGCTGAACTGCAGAGTGAATTCATATAGAAGGTACAAATAGGAAAGAAACTGCAATATTTATAAGATAACTAAATATACAATGTAGGAAAAGTGCACAAAATTTCAATCTAGCAAAAATGAATATGTTTGTCAGATTTTCAAACTATTAATCGAGAAATCAATACTAGTAAAATGTTTGATGAGCGTTGGTCAGACACAAGGTAGTCAGCGAGTCCATTGCAATAGATCGACACAGTAGATTGTTGATTTTTAAAATTTCGAACCAGCTTAATTTGCAAGTTTGTAATTTTGATTATAATTAATTGCAGGCTGTTGTACTACGTTAGTAACTTCGAAGAGATATGGACATGCAGATTAGACGGAAGTGAATGTCGTGTTCTCTTTGATAACAGTATAGTTATAAATGGTGTAGAAAATATAGCAATAGGTAAAGATAAACAAACAGGCTGGTATCTATGATGAGTTGATATAAGAAGTCGAGATTTTATTCGTACTTAAAACAAAAACAGAGTAATAATTTATAAGAATGTTAGCATAGAAGTCTCCAAAATGACATACTCTTATGACCTGTTAAGTCATTTATTAATCCTGGTATCTAACTTGAATTGAATGATCATTTTTATAGCACAAATTGTCTTAAAGCCCAGGTGATATTCATCAAATTGCTATCGTCGTTGTCGTCCGGTAATTCTTTTGATAAATCATTCCTACACTGTAAAAAAAAATATCGTCAACACTGGTACATGTTATTGATATATTCAAAATAGATTAGTTTATCTCTTCAATCAAATGTCCGGTCAATCTTACTTATTGACTGTCTGACTAACATCGTTGTCTTTATAAATTTGAAAACCTTGGAGGATGGGGAAAATACAGTATTGTCTTGTGAAAGAAAGCACATTTCTGTACGATAATACTTATATTTATTTAAATCTTGAAAAAGAAGTTAAAATAAAATTGAGGAATATATTGTGTTATTTCACTGTCTTTTATGGCATTTTACAAGACTTCGTACACGATACATATGCCAAAAGCATATTGCTTCATTTGACTAGTATATCACATAAATGAGATATTCTCTACGCAAATCTAGTACTACACTGTCAAGAAAATTCATATGTTTTAGATTTGGAGGAAAACAGGATTTTTTGGACTGTTGATGACGCCTATATACCAATACAATCATGCTTCCTTAATGGAACAACTCTTCAGGAGGTTGGTGCGAACTTAAACAGTGGATATGGTATCGATGTCAGCAGTACTCACTTGTATTATACTGAATGGTCCAATGGTATAAGTAAAGTTGAAAAATCAAACTCGACATCTAATGTTCTCCTTTTTTCAAGTAATCCAGTCGCAGCTGTCAAGATAATCAAACTTGAAGGTAGGAGGTTCTTTTTTGCATTTTTAATGCTGTACTTGCAAGTCAAAAATTGAAAACGGCTTTATATATGTAAAGTGTTCTGTAATTGTTGGAACTCGGACGTGAGTATCATTGCCGAATTTATAACAGGACTGTTCTGGAACAGTTTCCACAAAGGCAGTTTGCAGTCGACAAGATCTGAATGCAATCTGGACTCAATCGAAAGAAAAACAGACATGCCAACTTTTCTCTATATCATCCGTGAAAGGACATCATCCAGAAAACACAAAAGTTTGTTCCAATTTTAATTCGATACAATAAAATATGTCACGACAAAGACACGACTGTAATCGGACTGTCCTAAATTAGATGCGTTTCTCCGAATGTTACTGATCGCACCTAATTTTAAGGGAGCTTGGCCGACCTCTCCGAGTCACTCATGATCAATCGGAATCTGTTACAAACGTATATGAATGCGTTAAAAACTGAAATTTTGTGAATGAACAAATAGAGCTTTTTTACCTCAGGAATATACTACCTCAGCTGTATTTTGCAAACTTGTAGAAATTTTTGGTCCCCATTGGTTTTCAACTTCGTACATTATTTGCTCTTTTTCACAAATTTTTATTCGATCGTGACTGATAAGTCTTGGAAGATGAAACGCTCGTCTGTCGTAAATACGAAATTTCAATCCTGGTATTCATGATGATTTATCAGACAAAACTTAATATAGAATTTCAGATATGCATTCACAAACAAATCTAACGAATAAATAATATCTGTCATATTCCTGGCTTGAGTAAGACATTTCGTGTGTAGAAAATAGCGGATCCAGCATGATTGAATAGCAGGCCAGACCTCTTTCTTGTTTGACAGTCGCATAAATTTCCATTATATTGACAACAAAACAAGCAGACATTTTTGTTAAAATAGGGGTAGAGCAGCCAACATTGTGTCACAATCTAAATTGCTATGAAAACAAAAAATATGTCAACAAAGAAAAACAAAAATTAATGACTAAGCTGTATTTGACTAAAATGTAAGGTATATTTTCATTTTGTCTTAAAACAAAATATTTTCTTTAAAGGTCAATGCAGTTCATACAAAAAACTGCCGAGTACTGGCAAACGATCGTCTGATTATATTCTTGATTTATCCGAAGACGATGTGCATAGTGATCATAATTTAGAAATGAACTGGTATCGAATTATAAGTGACAATGGAGACATGATGCCTACCTATGCTCCAGGATTGATGCATTGCGGAACAGTTAATCCAATCTGGCTTAATGGTAAGAAAAAAAGATATTTCATATTCTAATCATTTGCACACAAATCCACATATCCATACACACACAAGCTTAATATATGCTTATAAAAGAAGGAACTATTTCTATTATTAGTTGCCAACACCGAAAACACTTCCATCAGCACCAATAATTAGCAGATGAGCAACAGATTAACCTCTAACTGTAACACAGATACGGTGTTAATCTATTCTCACTTGTAAAAACTGCAACTGTAATAAACTGGACTAAAACAGTGAAATAAAATGTGGCGTTAGAGAAGGCGCCTTTCTATCATATTGACAACTCACTGGACAAAAACCGTGAAATAAAAATGTGACGTTGGAGTAGACTCCTTACTATCATTCTGTCAACTTACAGGACAAAAACAGTGAAATACAATGTGGCGTTGGAGTAGACTCCTTACTATCACTCTGTCAACTCACTGGACAAATACAGTGAAATACAATGTGGCGTTGGAGTAGACTCCTTACTATCACTCTGTCAACTCACTGGACAAAAACAGTGAAATACAATGTGGCGTTGGAGTAGACTCCTTACTATCACTCTGTCAACTCACTGGACAAATACAGTGAAATACAATGTGGCGTTGGAGTAGACTCCTTACTATCACTCTGTCAACTTACAGGACAAAAACAGTGAAATACAATGTGGCGTTGGAGTAGACTCCTTACTATCACTCTGTCAACTCACTGGACAAATACAGTGAAATACAATGTGGCGTTGGAGTAGACTCCTTACTATCACTCTGTCAACTTACAGGACAAAAACAGTGAAATACAATGTGGCGTTGGAGTAGACTCCTTACTATCACTCTGTCAACTCACTGGACAAATACAGTGAAATACAATGTGGCGTTGGAGTAGACTCCTTACTATCACTCTGTCAACTCACTGGACAAAAACAGTGAAATACAATGTGGCGTTGGAGTAGACTCTTTACTATAACTCTGTCAACTCACTGGACAAAAACAGTGAAATACAATGTGGCGTTGGAGTAGACTCCTTACTATCACTCTGTCAACTCACTGGACAAAAACAGTGAAATACAATGTGGCGTTGGAGTAGACTCCTTACTATCACTCTGTAAACTCACTGGACAAATACAGTGAAATACAATGTGGCGTTGGAGTAGACTCCTTACTATCACTCTGTCAACTTACAGGACAAAAACAGTGAAATACAATGTGGCGTTGGAGTAGACTCCTTACTATCACTCTGTCAACTCACTGGACAAATACAGTGAAATACAATGTGGCGTTGGAGTAGACTCCTTACTATCACTCTGTCAACTTACAGGACAAAAACAGTGAAATACAATGTGGCGTTGGAGTAGACTCCTTACTATCACTCTGTCAACTCACTGGACAAAAACAGTGAAATACAATGTGGCGTTGGAGTAGACTCCTTACTATCACTCTGTCAACTCACTGGACAAAAACAGTGAAATACAATGTGGCGTTGGAGTAGACTCCTTACTATCACTCTGACAACTCACTGGACAAAAACAGTGAAATACAATGTGGTGTTGGAGTAGACTCCTTACTATCACTCTGTCAACTCACTGGACAAAAACAGTGAAATACAATGTGGCGTAAGAGTAGGCTCCTTACTATCATTCAGTCAACTCACTGGACAAAAACCGTGAAATAAAAATGTGACATTAGAGTAGGCTCCTTACTATCATTCTGTCAACTTACAGGACAAAATTTATGAAAAATTCAACTTAAAAACCATTGGGGAAGGGGCGATTCAGAGAGAAAGAGAGAGAGAGAGTCTTGAATAATAGACAAAGATGTATTTCTTATTAAAATTCTTACATCGTTTGGTACAATCAATTCCTTTATTGAAATGTTTGAATCGTTTTAGGAGTGTTGCCAGCTTATGATGATAATAATGTGACAATGGAGGCTTGTATTCAGACGGAAAATGATATATGTGAACAAAAGATTGATATACAGATTAAAAATTGTGGTGGATTTTATGTTTATTACCTTCAACGTTCAACGGAAAACTCATCATATTGTTTTGGTATGTGCAACTTATATAGCGGTGAATAAAATTTGCCATAACGCTTTTTAAATCAATGTAGCTGTATGAAAAAAAAGGATGATAAGAGACGAGTCTAAATATGCAGTTTTAGATCACGTAATATCATAAAGTAGCCAAAAACATATGTCAATATAGAAAAGATAACACTATGGCCAAAGAGAAAAAAAGAAAAGGTAACACATAAGACGCCAGAAAATAAACAATGGAGCATAGGAACCCAAATGTGTTGATGCTTAAGATAAACTAACAGTTCCCTTATCATACCGTGACGACCATTGCTATCTCTCATAGTTGATAAGCCATATATCACGAATTGGTTTATGATTTTTGTCACTTTAAGATTAAATCAAGATAACAAACAATCGATGCGCGCGATTTACAAAAGTTACAAATGATAAAAATCTAAAAGTTAAGAATGGAAAATCAGTATAAAGGATACACAAGACACTGCCTAGTTGAAACAATACAGATATTGACGATAACACAACTACAATAAAAGCAGCATTAAGGCATTGATAAAGAATCAAGAAGGGCAAGCTTTTCTCGTTGGACTTATGGCACATGTCAATTGGTACACGTGTAATTTAAGTGGTAACTCGCTTTCGCCAATGGTATTATATGGTAATCATCGCAAGGGATTGCGAAGAGGTTGCTTGAACTTTGTCATTTACATTTTTGTTCATAAAATCCTATGATGCAACTGTCATCCAATGAGAGGTATAGCTAGCTATAAAACCAGGTTCAATCCACCATTTTTGTCGAGCCTGCAACTTTTGTTGCAGAAAGCTCGACATAGGGATAGTGATCCGGCGGCAGCGGCGGCGGCTACGGCGGCGGCGGCGGTGTTAGCTCACTTCTTAAAAGCTTTATCTATACTATTAAACGAGAAGACCTCATTTTTGGTGTCGCTTCTCTTCTTTCCACAATAAATTAATCATCATGCCGCTGTGTCCTATGGGTACAGTGCATAATCGCATTTGTCATCCATTCATATGATTATTCAGATTGAGTTATTTTGGGTGAAAAACGAGAAAAAAGACGTCCGGATATTTTTCCGTCATTGGGCGAAATTTTAAGTCAGATTAGACTTCCGGTTTGAGTTTTACTGTATACTTTGAACATACATCAAATAATATACTACGTCGTACTATCCACGGCAGTCACAGGGTTTATTAAATGGAGAGGTTCTGAATAATATATCAATGACCGCTGTGGATCAATTGTTAAACTGAGAATTTAAGGGCATACGATACAGTTACAGGGGAGGGAATGACGTTGCTAACGTAAAATGTTATTTTCGCGACGTCAAACTGTGACATATCGGGAAAAGATGCATTTTTCGACTGATTTTTACCATTCAAACATTTGAAAGCGAGTTCATGGACCCCTATTTTTCAAAACAGCAATTTGTTTCATTTTGCAAGCAGATTACGTGACCCAAGTTTTATAAAACTGTAAATAGAGGATTTTTTTTTATTTTGATAAACATACAGCAAAAAATGAAGTAATTTCCTTATGATACTTAGAAAAGACAGAAATTACCGATTATTTAACAAAAAACAATTTGTGTTTATCTTTTATAACAAAAAAGTTATGTCTTTCTTTCGAAAAAATCTGTCAAAAATCTGAATTTTGAGCAAATATACAAAATTTCGACCTCATTTTACTCAAAAAGTAGCACATGAAGGTATATTTTTTATTACATATTTGAATTAATGAGGTTAAAAATAGCCTATATGCAAATTTTCACGAACTTGTAAATACAGGATCAAAACTGTATCGTATGCCCTTAAGTCAGATTAGAACCTTCGGTTTGCGTTTTTCTTTTTTACTTTGAAACAAATACATATATACTACAAATATAAAAGTGTATTTTCTGTCTGATATCATTTTCAAGTTTACTATCCACGGCAGTCACAGGGTTTATTTAATAGAGATATATATATCAATGACCGCTGTGGACCAATAATTAAACTGAGAATTGACTGTAAAAAGAAAATACACTTTCGGGACGTCTAGAACGGGAATTTTTAAGATCAAAATTTCAGGATTGACCATTTCGGGATCCGGGATTTCTTTTTTCGAATTTCGGGATGTCGAGATACTTAATTTGTATAATAAAGTCAGAACCTCGGGATTTCATGTTTTAAAGCCCGGGATATTGGGATCAGGGCCCCTCCGCAGTGGCGGATCCAGAAATTTTCATACGCATTGGGCCCGCTCCGGTCATGCCTCAGTGCTTCCCTATATAAGCAACCAATTATTTTCCAGAAAAGGGGGCGGGTCCCCTAAATCCACCTCTGCCCCGATCCCCCTTTTATGAATGTTCATAATATACAGATAAGCGCTAAAAATTTTCATGTGTTATTAAAATTAATAGAGAACAAAAAAAAAAGATTTTTTGGTGGAAAAAGGAGGAGCCAGGCTAGAAAAACAATTATCCTGTCCCAAATGACCTATGACTTTTGATACCTTTTCTGAAATTCTCAAGTCACGAACTGTTTTACAAAAAAAAGAAGATGTGGTGTGAATGCCAATGAGACAGCTCTCCACAAGAGACCAACATGACACATAAATTAACATTTAAAGTTCACCTTACGGCCTTCAACAATAAGCAAAAGCCGCTACTGCATAGTCTGATATAAAAGGCCCCGAAATGACAATGTAAAACAATTCAAATGAGAAAACTAACAGCCTTATTTATGTACAAAAAATGAACGAAAAACAAATACCACTGAACCACTGAATTACTGGCTCCTGACATAAATGTTCATAATACATGGTTCAAGTCATTTAATCTTTTACAAAATTCTTCCTGAAACACTTTACATACTTTCAAATACGCTCTGAATGCCCGCGATTTCGCGGGTGTGTTCTAGTATTTTAGAAGGTAGAAGAACTGGATGCTTCATACTTTGTATATAGATGCCTCATGTTACGAACTTTCCGTCAGTCATATGTCCAATGTCCTTGACCTCATTTTCATGGTTCAGTGACTACTTGAAAAAAAAGATTTTTTGTAATGTTAAATTCTCTCTTATTATAAGTAAATAGATAACTATACTTGGTATGTGCGAACCTTGCAAGGTCCTTATGCCTGTCAGACAGTTTTCACTTGACCTCGACCTCATTTCATGGATCAGTGAACAAGGTTAAGTTTTAGTGGTCAAGTCCATATGAGACAATACCCCTAATGCGCCTTGAAATGAGGAACACAAAAGTCACGTGTAAACAAAAAATCTCTGTGTAGTGATATTTGACACATTTCTATGATAAACAAATGACTGAGCTGAACCATTAGTGTTAATTTAGAAAATAAGGGAACACAGAATAAATGTGTAAAAACCATGGAGCTATGAAATGTGTTCAAAGTATTAAAATTTCAAAGAACTTATTGTGTTAAAATTGGGATTTTTTTAACATGAGGAGCGACATCGCAAAAGGATACTCGGGGTTTGCTAAATTACGGAAAAATGAATCACACTTCGTACCCCGAAAATTTAACCACATATGTAAAAATGTCTCAGCTTCGAAACAAGCCATCATACATATACAAGTTTACGATATGGGCTGAGCAACAGAAGAAAACGTTACAATTACGGCCTATGGAATAACAATTGCGCATATTGCCCCATATCTCAGATACTATAAGCAATAGGTCTAGTATATTAGGTGTATGGAAGGACTATAAGGTGTACATGTCCAACTGGCAGGTGTCACCTGACCTTGACCTCATTTTCATGGTTCAGTGGTTATAGTTAAGTTTTTGTGTTTTGGTCTGTTTTTCTTATACTATATGCAATAGGCCTACTATATTTGGTGTATGGAATGATTGTTAGGTGTACATGTCTAGCTGACAGGTGTCATCTGACCTTGACCTCATTTTCATGGTTCAGTGGTCAAAGTTAAGTTTTTTAGTTTTGGTCTATTTTTCTAATACTTTATGCATTAGGTCAACTATATTTGGTATATGGAAATATTTTATGATCTATATGTCGGTTACGCAGGTTTCATTTAACCTTGGCCTCATTTTCACGGTCCATTGCTAAGTTTTAAGTGTTTGTGTTTTGGTCTGTTTTTCATTATTTATAAGCAATAAGTCAACTATATTTGTAATATTGAAGAATTGTTAGCTGTACATGTCTGCCTGGCATGGTTCATCAGACCTTGACCTCATTTTCATGGTTCATTGATCAATGTTTCATTTTCTTGGTTAATGTTGAGTTTATGTGACAGTTGTAATAAAGCTTTATATTTAGGTCTATCAAGATAGTATCAAAGATTAGTAAAGAAGGCGAGACATTTAAGTGTGTGCACTCTTGTGTACATAAGAAATTGTCTGTACCAGGTCAGGAATATGACGGTTGTTATCCATTCCTTTGATGTGTTTGAGCTTTTGATTTTGCCATTTGATTAGGGACTTTCCGTTTTGAATTTTCAGAATGTTTTTATTTTACCTTTTGTTGAATAGTTAGAAACAAACCTGTATCAATATAATTTTGCCCTGAAATACAATCTTTGAATCATCATATCATATTTCTTTTATAAAATTCAATATATCAGGTAACGGGCCAGTTATGTGTCCTGGTGGAATGTCGTCTGTTACTGGGTATTTTCCAGGATGCACATGTAAGTATTTTGTTACTTATTCTTTTCTGATTTCAGGAACATATAAATGAAAATAACAACTGATAATTTCGTGCATTTAAAGCCCTTTCCTCGATTTACATTCATTAAGTTCATTAAGTGTGCTAAACGTGCAAGTTTGAAAGCCACGGATAATAATCACATACAAACATCAGAAGCTAAATTACATAAAGAATGTAAAGTGATCTAGAAAGATTATTCAAAAAGAGGAAAGAAAGATCTAGAAAGATTATTCAAAAAGAGGAAAGAAAGATAACAGAGGGATAGTCAAACTCATAAATCAAAAATAAACTGGCAACGCCATGGCTAAATATGAAAAAGACAAACAGACAAACAAAAGAACACATGACACAACATAGAAAACTAAAGAATAAGCAACACGAACCCATCAAAAACTAGGGGTGATCTCTGGTGCTCCGGAAGGGTAAGCAGATTCTGCTCCACAAATCATCTGTTGTCAACTTTGAATAATTTGAAAAAAGTATGAACAGTTTTTAAGTACATACATTTTATCTAATGTAGTTATATGTTTATCATTATCACAGCTACATAAGCAGAACACTCAAATGTTTTGAAAATAAATACAAATGTCTTTATGTTGATTTTCCCGAGTATTTCAAATTCAATTGTATTCATAATTAATGTATGCTATGTTCTATACATTTGTCATTTGACAGTATTTGTCTGACATTCTTTCCAACGTCATATTTCTATATGGTGTATACGAAGGTTGCCTTTAGTAAATTATAATAACATTGTCTTAGATTTATCCTACGGTTGTTTCTGGTTATACCTAATGAATTTAATCTAAAATGTGATACCTAATGAAAGAATTGTTGTATGTTTCATTATAATTTGAATTAAAAACTATCTTCTTCAATAGCAACCTACCCTAACGAAATTGTATCAGTTCATGTTGTCGCTGAGCTAATAGAAGGACAAAACCATCCCATACCGATACATGGAAACAAGTTCTATCCTAGTTTATTACCTGTATTCCGATGTAATTTTACTGAAGCTTATGTAGGAAGTTATGTGTATGATGTTCTCTGGTACATCAATGGAGTTCATGTTATCAGCCATTTGAATATACCGTTTTCAAATATCAACTCTACGGTCCTGAGAGATACAGATTGGATAAATGACTTTAAGATGAACATGGAGGTAATTGGTTTCAAATAGAACATAAAAATTTATGTATTTGTTCTATAATGATAATACTTTTGGGAAAAGAAAAATAACAAAAATACCGAACTTTGAGGAAATTTCAAAACGGGTAAGCAAATGGCAAAATCAAAAGCTCATACACTTCATAATTGTCATATTCCTGACTTAGCACATAAATTTTGTCTAATGTAGAACATGGTGATTTAAACATTTAAACATGGTTTTCTAGCCAGCTAAACTCTGACTTGTATGACAGTCGCATAAAATGTCATTATATTGAAATCGATGTTTCAAAGAAAAACTGACATAATAGGTATACATGTTAAAATTGTGTTATATTCTGAATCTCTGCAAAAACAAGCAAAGATGTCAACAAAGTCAAACAAAAAGGCATATAGATAAAGCACATTAGCAAAAACGAAAGATCTAACCGACAATGATTCACTACAAGGTTCGATATTGTTGTACTCAGGTGAAATGTGCTGTTCGTATAAGATATTCAATGATTCACTTCAAGGTTCAATATTGTTTTACTCAGGTGAAATGTGCTGTTCGTATGAGATATTCAATGATTCACTACAAGGTTCAATATTGTTTTCCTCAGGTGAAATGTGCTGTTCGTATGAGATATTCAATGATTCACTACAAGGTTCAATATTGTTTTACTCAGGTGAAATGTGCTGTTCGTATGAGATATTCAATGATTCACTACAAGGTTCAATATTGTTTTACTCAGGTGAAATGTGCTGTTCGTATGAGATATTCAATGATTCACTACAAGGTTCAATATTGTTTTACTCAGGTGAAATGTGCTGTTCGTATAAGATATTCAATGATTCACTACAAGGTTCAATATTGTTTTACTCAGGTGAAATGTGCTGTTCGTATGAGATATTCAATGATTCACTACAAGGTTCAATATTGTTTTACTCAGGTGAAATGTGCTGTTCGTATGAGATATTCAATGATTCACTACAAGGTTCAATATTGTTTTACTCAGGTGAAATGTGCTGTTCGTATGAGATATTCAATGATTCACTACAAGGTTCAATATTGTTTTACTCAGGTGAAATGTGCTGTTCGTATGAGATATTCAATGATTCACTACAAGGTTCAATATTGTTTTACTCAGGTGAAATGTGCTGTTCGTATAAGATATTCAATGATTCACTACAAGGTTCAATATTGTTTTACTCAGGTGAAAT
The DNA here is from genome assembly GCF_036588685.1 of Mytilus trossulus. Lineage (NCBI taxonomy): Eukaryota > Metazoa > Mollusca > Bivalvia > Mytilida > Mytilidae > Mytilus > Mytilus trossulus. The sequence continues at coordinate 87,608 of NC_086373.1, read as the reverse complement.
GTGCTGTTCGTATAAGATATTCAATGATTCACTACAAGGTTCAATATTGTTTTACTCAGGTGAAATGTGCTGTTCGTATGAGATATTCAATGATTCACTACAAGGTTCAATATTGTTTTACTCAGGTGAACTGTGCTGATCGTATAAGATATTCAATGATTCACTACAAGGTTCAATATTGTTTTACTCAGGTGAAATGTGCTGTTCGTATGAGATATTCAATGATTCACTACAAGGTTCAATATTGTTTTACTCAGGTGAAATGTGCTGTTCGTATAAGATATTCAATGATTCACTACAAGGTTCAATATTGTTTTACTCAGGTGAAATGTGCTGTTCGTATGAGATATTCAATATTGTTTTACTCAGGTGAAATGTGCTGTTCGTATAAGATATTCAATGATTCACTACAAGGTTCAATATTGTTTTACTCAGGTGAAATGTGCTGTTCGTATGAGATATTCAATGATTCACTACAAGGTTCAATATTGTTTTACTCAGGTGAAATGTGCTGTTCGTATGAGATATTCAATGATTCACTACAAGGTTCAATATTGTTTTACTCAGGTGAAATGTGCTGTTCGTATGAGATATTCAATGATTCAATACAAGGTTCAATATTGTTTTACTCAGGTGAAATGTGCTGTTCGTATGAGATATTCAATGATTCACTACAAGGTTCAATATTGTTTTACTCAGGTGAAATGTGCTGTTCGTATAAGATATTCAATGATTCACTACAAGGTTCAATATTGTTTTACTCAGGTGAAATGTGCTGTTCGTATAAGATATTCAATGATTCACTACAAGGTTCAATATTGTTTTACTCAGGTGAAATGTGCTGTTCGTATAAGATATTCAATGATTCACTACAAGGTTCAATATTGTTTTACTCAGGTGAAATGTGCTGTTCGTATGAGATATTCAATGATTCACTACAAGGTTCAATATTGTTTTACTCAGGTGAACTGTGCTGATCGTATAAGATATTCAATGATTCACTACAAGGTTCAATATTGTTTTACTCAGGTGAAATGTGCTGTTCGTATGAGATATTCAATGATTCACTACAAGGTTCAATATTGTTTTACTCAGGTGAAATGTGCTGTTCGTATAAGATATTCAATGATTCACTACAAGGTTCAATATTGTTTTACTCAGGTGAAATGTGCTGTTCGTATGAGATATTCAATGATTCACTACAAGGTTCAATATTGTTTTACTCAGGTGAAATGTGCTGTTCGTATAAGATATTCAATGATTCACTACAAGGTTCAATATTGTTTTACTCAGGTGAAATGTGCTGTTCGTATGAGATATTCAATATTGTTTTACTCAGGTGAAATGTGCTGTTCGTATGAGATATTCAACAGAGTCACTACAAGGTTCAATATTGTTTTACTCAGGTGAAATGTGCTGTTCGTATAAGATATTCAATGATTCACTACAAGGTTCAATATTGTTTTACTCAGGTGAAATGTGCTGTTCGTATAAGATAGTCAATGATTCACTACAAGGTTCAATATTGTTTTACTCAGGTGAAATGTGCTGTTCGTATAAGATATTCAATGATTCACTACAAGGTTCAATATTCTTTTACTCAGGTGAAATGTGCTGTTCGTATGAGATATTCAATATTGTTTTACTCAGGTGAAATGTGCTGTTCGTATGAGATATTCAATATTGTTTTACTCAGGTGAAATGTGCTGTTCGTATGAGATATTCAACAGAGTCACTACAAGGTTCAATATTGTTTTACTCAGGTGAAATGTGCTGTTCGTATAAGATATTCAATGATTCAATACAAGGTTCAATATTGTTTTACTCAGGTGAAATGTGCTGTTCGTATAAGATATTCAATGATTCAATACAAGGTTCAATATTGTTTTACTCAGGGGAAATGTGCTGTTCGTATAAGATATTCAATGATTCACTACAAGGTTCAATATTGTTTTACTCAGGTGAAATGTGCTGTTCGTATAAGATATTCAATGATTCAATACAAGGTTCAATATTGTTTTACTCAGGTGAAATGTGCTGTTCGTATAAGATATTCAATGATTCAATACAAGGTTCAATATTGTTTTACTCAGGTGAAATGTGCTGTTCGTATAAGATATTCAATGATTCAATACAAGGTTCAATATTGTTTTACTCAGGTGAAATGTGCTGTTCGTATAAGGTATTCAATGATTCACTATAAGGTTCAATATTGTTTTACTCAGGTGAAATGTGCTGTTCGTATAAGATATTCAATGATTCACTACAAGGTTCAATATTGTTTTACTGAGGTGAAATGTGCTGTTCGTATAAGATATTCAATGATTCAATACAAGGTTCAATATTGTTTTACTCAGGTGAAATGTGCTGTTCGTATGAGATATTCAACAGAGTCACTACAAGGTTCAATATTGTTTTACTCAGGTGAAATGTGCTGTTCGTATAAGATATTCAATGATTCACTACAAGGTTCAATATTGTTTTACTCAGGTGAAATGTGCTGTTCGTATAAGATATTCAATGATTCACTACAAGGTTCAATATTGTTTTACTCAGGTGAAATGTGCTGTTCGTATAAGATATTCAATGATTCACTACAAGGTTCAATATTGTTTTACTCAGGTGAAATGTGCTGTTCGTATGAGATATTCAATGATTCAATACAAGGTTCAATATTGTTTTACTCAGGTGAAATGTGCTGTTCGTATGAGATATTCAATAGATACAGTACCAGGATTGCATCTTTACAGTCAACCTTTTCAGGCAGGAGTTTATGTAAGTAATGGCTACTTCTTTTAAATTTCAACTTTTAGAAATTCTAATAATATCATTGATAAATGTATGCTGATTTGTATATTTGAAATGCTAATTATCAAAAACTCATCGCCTAAATATGCTGTTGTCAAGTCATTAAAGATTGCATATTTTGGCGTTAATACTGAGTCACTTATAAGGTCTTTGCACCGGAACTAAACACATTTATTCTAAAAACAGTTGTTGGCATGACACGGGTTATGTTCTTCTCATATATGTTATGATGGTATGATACTAAACCCCTAACGGGAAGGATTGTGCCCGATGTTCATATGATGAAATCATAATCTTTCAGTCAGTTTAATTGAAGTCTGGCTCTGGCATGTCAGTTAACTGCTTGTAGTCTGTTATTATTTATGTATTATTGTCATTTTGTTTATTTTCTTTGGTTACATCTTCTGACATCAGACTCGGACTTCTCTTGAACTGAATTTTAATGCGCGTATTGTTATGCGTTTACTATTCTACATTGGTTAGAGGTATAGGGGGAGGGTTGAGATCTCACAAACATGTTTAACCCCGCCGCATTTTTGCGCCTGTCCCAAGTCAGGAGCCTCTAGCCTTTGTTAGTCTTGTATTATTTTAATTTTAGTTTTTTGTGTACAATTCGGAAATTAGTATGGCGTTCATTATCACTGGACTAGTATATATTTGTTTAGGAACCAGCTGAAGAACGCCTCCGGGTGCGGGAATTTCTCACTACATTGAAGACCTGTTGGTGACCTTCTGCTGTTGTTTTTTATTTGGTCTGGTTGTTGTCTCTTTGACACATTCCCCATTTCCATTCTCAATTGTCAATAAATAAAATTCAGAATCAAGATGGTGTCGATTTCGGAGGGTTAATTTTGGTTGGGATTTTTTTTTTTCGTTTTAAAAAAGATCTTTTACAGAATAGGATTTATCCCTTCTCAAACCCAGTTATTTGCATCTGTGTCTTTTTTGTGTGTGTATATATTCTTTTAATCTGTCATTCATTGTCGAATGAAACTAATTGTTTATAAGATATATTTCCAAATACAAAGATTTTTCTAGCCTCTGTTTAAGTGAATAAGTTCGGTTTTTTTTAGTTATATTTCATTTTATACCGATAATGAAACATAACTTTAGATGCTTTGACAAAACCTTACAACATGTTTTGTCCTACCTAAATGCCTTACAACTTACAGTATTTGCCATTCTAACTTTTTTTCATTTGAGTCACTAGTGAGTCTTTGGTAGACAAAACGCGAGTCTGACATTTTATTTAGCCGGGTATCTATGGCGATTTTATTTATACATAAGCTTTGTCATGCATATAACGTAGTACTAGTATAAGAACTCAATTTTTGTTTAAATAAAAATTCAAAGATTGTAGCTTTAAGATAATATCAATGAGTTTATGTTGTTTTTAAACTATATCTGCATTTGAAATAACATTAAATTATTTTATGTGTTTTCTTTACAGCCAGAAAAATATGAATATACTGTGATTGAAGGTGAATCAATCGATATAACATTTACTTCGACTGTACCGGTTGGATGTGAATCATCACATGATGACGTCAGAGCACACTGTGATCAGAACTTCTTTATTTTCCAACCGAAGAATGACCAGACTTCGGTTTCGTGCAGGAACAACATTGCTAAAAAAGATGTAGTTTTTCAAGCTCAATTTTGTGGTATCAGCATAGAAAGTCTTCATTGGAACCTTGCGAAAAAACTGCGCGTGTATGGTTTTAGCGACTCAATGTACAACTTTCAAGACAGGTCAACAATTCTCAAGATATCTACGTCAGCAGTATCGGAACTAAATGATATTTGGAAGGGTATACAAGTTCCAGATATAAAGGTTCAAATTACAAACTTTTTTTCTAAATTATTTTTCAACCATTATCCATTTTTGCCTGATAAACTAGCACAACTGTTGTTATTCATATTGCTGTATTATTTTTCAAATACTTTTGAGATAATAACTATAATAAAAAGAGTAGATCTAAAATTTCTGTATTATTTTTCAAAGACTATTGAGATAATAACTATAATAAAAAGAGTAGGTCGAAAATTTCTCACAACACAATTTTATGTGTACGTATCGTGCTTAAACTTATGATTTATTATTTCAGGTCACAGTTATAGACAAGGATTCTGTACTTATAAACAGGCAATGTCTATCCTACAACGACCCACATATTACCACCTTTGACGGAAGAATGTATCATTATATGGATGTTGGTGAATTTGTGATGTACAAAAATGACAAGGGTCCTTATGCGGTACGTTTAGAAACATATATGACGCAGCCTTAATATAAAGAAGGGGGAAGGATTTTTTTTATTCAAAATTTGTTTGATTCGGTTCGATTTTCTTAAGATCTCATTTACGCAGTTTATAATTTCATACAACAAATTGCCGATTATTATAACAAACACACAAGGTACTAAGGTTCATAGCACTAGACGGATAAATGTTTCATGGTAATTCATTTTTAGTTACGCTATAGTTGGTGCTTTTAATTTTTAAAATATATAAATGTGAGAATGGAAATGGGGAAATGTGTCAAAAAGACAACTCGACCACAGAAAAAAAATCAGCAGAAGGTCACCAACAGGTCTTCAATGTAGCGTGAAATTGCCTCACCCGGAGACGCCATACTAATTTCCAAATAGAACTCAAGAAACTAAAATTAAGATAATAGAAGACTAACAAAGGCCAGAGGCTCCTGACTTAGGACAAGCGCAAAAATGCGACAGGGTTAAACATGTTTATGAGATCTCAACCCACCCTTATACCTCTAGCCAATATAGAAAAGTAAACGCATAGCAATACGCACATATATAAATGTTTTATCTAAACATTGTAGAAAGACATTCGGATACTAGTACATTCAGTATGAAAGTTTTTTTTGTTTGTGGTTAAAGTTTATAGGTTATTATATTTACTAGGTGCACTCTTTATTCACAAACTGTGGATTTGGTTGGGCAGGATCATCTTGTCATTGTGGTATAGCTGTTAGAAGTCGCAGTTCATTGTTCGTTTTACGGACATGCCAGACGATATCAAGAACAGAGAAGCATTTACTACAAGAGCCTATTACTGAACTTAGAAGTTGTGATGAAAAGGATTTAGTTATCGAACATGATACAAATAATTATAAGGTTAGTTAAAACACAAAAATGGCATATTAATTGGACTGCCTGTGTATAATAAGCGTTGACATTTCGGAAGAACTGTATGTGTACATATATATGAGACAAAATATCAAAAATTCATAAATATGATAATACCAAATTGCTTAAACCACACGAAGATACTCACTTTTTACTAAAATACAGATGTACAAATAGCAATTATAATCGTGAGTGATTTAAAATTATATAGAATATAAGCATGAAAAACACCATTACACATCATTGTTCCGGATTTAATTTTTTACATTGTTAAAGCATGGAAATGAAAAGCATAAGTAGGTAATACCCTGTTATCTACATAGTTTACTGAAAAATTGAAATTGTAAAATTGAGAATGGAAATGGGGAATGTGTCAAAGAGACAACCACCCGACCAAATAAAAAAACAACAGCAGAAGGTCACCAACAGGTCTTCAATGTAGCGAGAAATTCCCGCACCCGGAGGCGTCCTTCAGCTGGCCCCTAAACAAATATATACTAGTTCAGTGATAATGAACACCATACTAATTTCCAAATTGTACACAAGAAACTAAAATCAAAATAATACAAGACTAACAAAGGCCAGAGGATCTTGACTTGGGACAGGCGCAAAAATTCGGCGGGATTAAACATGTTTGTGAGATTTTAACCCTCCCCCTATACCTCTAACCAATGTAGAAAAGTAAACGCATAACAATACGCACATTAAAATTCAGTTCAAGAGAAGTCCGAGTCTGATGTCAGAAGATGTAACCATGTGTCGGTTTATTGTATCTATTTTCATTTGCCTAGTCGTACAATCACTAGTTTCTTTACACATTTCCGATCGTACAATCACCGGCGAGTTCTGCAATCTCATTTTAAAGGAGAGCAAAAGATCTCTTATATATCTATTCATTTAAACTTAATAAGAACAGACATAAAATAATAAAAAAAGGAAACTGTATGAAATAATGGCATCGACAACTTATGCTTCTTTCTTTTTTCAAATTACCGGTTTGTTTGTCAGTATTTATCTGCAATCTTGTTTAAACCTGAGTGTTTATGTCAATAATAATATCAAAGAAACTTCATGATGGATGAAATCTTATTACTTTATGTTGGATATAAAGTAAATAATTCTGTAACATTTTTTCTACATTCGAGATAGACAACCTTAGGGCGGATTTCTATTAGATTTATTTTTCTTGAATTAAAACTACGATGCTTTAATATTACAGAAACCTTGCATTTATACTGAACATAAATCCTTATGATTAACAAATTAGTCACAAATAAGTTGAGGAATGTTTTGTTTTGCACCTGCGATTTACTAGTACAATATATTTCTTTAACATAGAGAAAAAATGCGAAGTCGAAAATGTTTTTCAAACTATTGCATTACACTTAACATCAAGAAGACTCTTTCTTTGAAATATTTGTTCATGAATTTAATTGTTTTGATCTGTTATTAATTAGCCATTAAGCATCAAACGGCAATTTTGTTTCAGTAAGACAAAACAATACCTGTGATTATCCCTTCTTTGTAGATTACTTTGCCTACCGGAACAGAAATCAAATTTACGATATCAAGATGGTCAAAGTTTATATCAATGATTGCAATAAAGCCATCTATATTTGATATCAACGAAGCAAGAGGCTTATGTGGTGTTCCAAGTACAACAAAGGACCAGTCAGACGATTTTACTCATCGCCAAAACGGACCGATCAACGATGACCAGGCATTTGCAGATTCCTGGAGGTAAAATGCAGCTATGCACACATAGAGAAAAAAAGAAACATTATACAATTTGCCTTCCTACTAAATTCTTTGATATTTCCACAACAAATATTGCAACTTTTTTAGGATAAATTGATTATCGACTTTATTAGATACTTATATTCAGAGATTCAAATATTCAAGTTTGACATATTTTCGACAAAATTGCTCGGAAGCTAATATATTGAAAACAAATGTTGAAAGTGACATTTGAAGTGATATTTCATCACTCTGGCAGATAAGTCTTCCAAATGTAGTAGCGATCTATAAATTCATAATCCAATTTCATTTTGAACACAAGACAATTAACGTATTATGCCCCACCTACGATGGAAGAGGGCATTGTGTGATCTGGTCTGTACGTTCGACCGTTCATTCGTCTGTATGTGCGTTGTACCGTTAGTTCGTCAGTTCGTGCGTCTGTTCGTGCGTCCGTGCATCCTTCCGTGCGTCCGTGCGTTCTTCCTTGCGTCCGTTTGTCCGTCTGTCCCGCTTCAGGTTAAAGTTTTTGGTCAAGGTAGTTTTTAATGACGCTGAAGTCCAATCAACTTGAAACTTAGTACACATGTTCCCTATGGTATGATCTTTCTAATTTTAATGCCAATTAGACTGCTAATCCCAATTTCACGGTCCACTGAACATAGAAAATAAAAGCAGGAGTTTCAGGTTAAAGTTTTTGGTCAAGGTAGTTTTTGATGAAGTTCAAGTCCAATCAACTTGAAACTTTGTACACATGTTCCCTATGGTATGATCTTTCTAATTTTAATGCCAAAATTTTAGCTTTGATTAACCCAATTTTACGGTCCATTGATCATGGTAAATTATAGTGCGAGTGTTCTTTGGACACATTCTTGTTATTTATTGTGTTGAAGGCATGATTGCTTACAGTTCAATGTACAACTTGTTTCACTTTTCTTGTAGAATAACTCAATCAATGCTTGAAGAACAATTGTTCAGCAATGAACCAGCTTTTCTTAGCTACTCAGATGAAGAGAATGACAACAGTGTTACAGAGGAAAATTCTCCCCACTACTGTACTTGTGAGCAACAAGCTGGCCCCGCAGACAAACTAGAGGATTTTAATACTGTCCAATGCAATTTAACCGAAAGTACAGAATTTTGTTCAGAATCCTTCAAAACTGAAGAAGAAACTATTTCTTCCTTTTATACTTCATGTTCAATATCGAAAAGAAAGAGGCGATCTGTAAGCACGTCAAACAACACTGTAAGCCGCAGCACAAGTGATGATGACGAGATTGATGCTCCTCCATTATCATACGACGAGAGTGTATTTAGTACAGAAGTAACGGTATGATATCGTTTATCACACAAGAAACTGTACATCGAAACTTGTTTATCGTTTATATCGGACGCACATTAATTAAGTTTGTTTTTAATTTACTAGCACTATGTAGATATCACTGCTTGTTGGCTTTAAATTCGTAATGATAGCATCTGATTGGCAGTCAGTGTTCCTGTAATTATATTATTTATAACTAATTGTTTTCTAAAATCTAACTAAGGTTCCATTCGCACAGAGATTACTGTAGACAAATTTGACTACAAGAAATCTATGTAAGAAATCTTTTGACATTAAATCATTCAAAGCTCATAATTCGAACACAAACGAAAACTTTATGACAAAATACGAAAAAGACAAAAAAAATAAATATCCTCAAGAAATTTTGGGTAACAGTTGTCCCACCAAAAACTAGTGATTGAACTCAGGTGCTCCTAAAGAGTATATTTGTCTTGCTCTATATTTGGAAGCCGTCGTGTTGCTTATGCAAGTTAACACGCGGTTATAAGTCTCATTTGGTGACGTTAAAATCGAAAACAAGAGCAAGACATTGTAGCTACGACAATTGGAACATATATTTGATCATCTGTGACGAAAATAACGGTCATCCAACACCTGATAGCTTCTGGTTATTTAATTTGCGATAGGTTAGGGAAGGGTTGTGATTCCGGTAACATGTTTAACCCCGCCACATTCTGTATGTATGTCCCATGTCAGGAGTCTGAAATGTAGTTGTTGTCGTTTGTTGCTGTGTTACATATTTGTTTTTCATTCATTGTTTTTTGCATGTATTATTCTGTTAGTTTTCTCGTTAGTATTGTTTTACATTTGTGATTTCGAGGCTTGCCTAATCGGTATGGACTTTTATCAATGTTGAAGGCCGTTCGGTGACCCATAGGTTAGCTGTTGATTTCATTGTCATTTAGTCTCCTGTGGAGAGTTGTCTCATTGGCAATCAAACCACATTTTCTTTTTTATATTGTAAGCAGAATCCCTGTATTACGCAAATTATGATATGAAAACGCTAACACAGGAATATCATAATTATCCGTATATACTCAATATTAAGTCGCTACTAAAATGTCCAATGTTGCGATGAAAAAATCGTTATATGTATAATGTTTTCCTTTTAAATAACTTAATTGTTAGCTAACTGTTAAAAGACCAGAGTTTAATAATTGGTATTTATAGACAGTAAAATAATATCTGCATGTCAAATAATTATCTTCGTCGTTTAATTTACAGATCCCTGATACTTTTAAAAATGGTTGGACGGAAGAAACAGCATTGCAGACGTGCATGGAAAAAATAAACAGTGCTCTTTCATCAGAGCTGACTAATTTAGTAGATGTATCGGTAACGGAATTTGTTGAATCATGTGTATTGGACATAAAGGTAACCAAGATTCATAAAAATGGAGTTATGATCAAGTGGTTATATGAGACAAAATACTTCACAGACATTTCAACAATGTTCTTGTATTTCTTCTCTTTACACGTCAACTCTACCATTTCCTTTGATATGTAGCTTTTTAAAAGTATAATCCTGTGAAGAAATCACTTTATTTGTAATATTTCTTGGTGTCGGTCTTTAATGTTATTATATGGTTTTGAAATTTTCCTTTAAGAAGGCTTATTATTAACACCACAACATGAATATTTTCAGTGTTTACAAGTTTCGGCGACATGAACCATTATTTATAGATAAAATCTCTACCACAAGTTAACTGTAAAATTGGACGCAAAAAAATATAAAATTGTTTTTAACAATCAAACTTCCAATTTGATAGCTGAACGATCTATTTATTAATCATTTATAAATATGGACCAAAATATAACATTCTTGGAGCATCATTCACAACAGAATGTGTTCAGGACTTTTGATTGTTGTTTAATACAACATTTGACTTCTTGTAAATACATAACTGAGGCATTTAATATAACATGAAATATACTCAATCAAACTAATAAATAGTTGGAAATAAACGAATTTAATTTTATTTTTCTTAAGCTCGTCGGAGATACCACGTTCCTTCCTGATACTATTGGTACAATGCTGACCTACATTATGACAGAGGTACTGAGGAATGAATCTTTGTACATACTTAATACAACAGAAGGATCACAGACTTTAGTGGAATATTTCACAAGCTTGATGTGTCCTAACAACTGTAGTGATAATGGAATCTGTACAATGGGTAAGATTGTTCCTCCCTTTCACTGTTTTGATTCAATATGGTTAGAAACAACTGACGTGGAACTAAATAGGCAGCACATGCTGTGTGTGCCTTTAACTATTTTGATCTTCGCGTCACTGATGAGTCTTGTGTAGACGAAACGTGCGTCTGATGTGTTAAATTATAAGCCTGGTACATTTTCTCTGAAAAATATCTGCACTAGGAATATAAGAGTTGTTTTTCACCCCCAGTTCCGTTGATTGAAAACGTTTGATTCTGTATGTTTTTATGAACTAACCCTTTAAATATTTACCTTTGAGTACTGAGTTTTTGTTATACTAGTTTACAGCAACCCTACAAAACAAGGAATATATAATAAACACAAACGACTAAGATTAAAAAGAAGGCAAACACGAGTTTCCATATTTTCGAATAGAATATTCAATCTCTAACTATAGTACTCAATACTGATCATTGGAAACAAAAAGAAAATCAAAGTTCGGGGAGACAATTAACGTACTGGCACGTACTCGGTGTAGTTACTTATGGGTATCGTACCAAAGTTTAGCCCTGGATATTAAAAGATGCACCTTTTCTTATATATTTATCTTGAACTTCTTAACTTGTCCTCTGACACACAATAATAATTTGTGGCACGTATTGCTGTCTCTAAACAGACCCTGTGTTAAGCAACAACCGGTGCTAAACTGTGCACTATTCCAAACTTTGGTAATGTCTACCTATGCGCTACTATCCTGTGCACGGCTGAATAAGCCAGAAACTGCACATGCAATTTCTGGCTTATTTAGCCTATGCACTGCCTAACCAGCGCACGTATTTCCGCACAATCGCCTATGCACCTATAACCCGGTGCGTAAATACAACTGTAATACTGCTGCAACCTTATTCATGTATGCAGAGAGATTCTTATTCTTTCTTTTGTAAAGTGTAAATAATTACCTTTTTGCTTCTTCTAGACGTCTTGACTGTTCATTAAGCGACTCTTGTTACAAACATATGGACGCTTTTAACGACCTTGACTGGCTATACAGCCCTTGTACGGTCGGCTTTCGACCCTTGTTACAACAAATGGAAGTTTTTAACGACCTTGACTGGCTATACAGCCCTTGCACGGTCGGTATCAGCGCATCAGCTTATATACTAAGGTATTGGACATACCATTTACTTTGGACGATACCAAATGTCTTATTCCTGTGAGTGTTTGTTTATACCTGAACCTCTATTGCTAAACGTTTGAATGACGGCCCTTATGTTTACAACTACCGATCGGAATATTTCCGCGTTTGCAAATCACAACCTGTCCGTTCCTGATTCTAAATATCATAAACTTCCATAGCAATGTAAACAAAAAAAAATCGAAAGTAGACAACCGTAAAATTTTCAAATTTAACGAATTCGTACAACAATGTTTCAGCTTGATAAAAGAAATAAGAAGATGAATCCTAGTAAAATAAAACAGGTGAACCATGTTCATCACATTACGACAAACCAATGGGTAAATGTAAAACAATATTTGTAGTGCAATGTCATTGATTGTCAGCTTTTGATGAATGCTAGCTCAAAAAAAGTAAAATCACAAAAATACTGAACTCAGAGGAAAATCAATTTGGAAAGTCCATAATCACATGGCAAAATCAAATAACAAAACGCATCAAAAACGAATTTCTTAACTTGTTGAAACAGATATCATGTTTTATCGCTCTTGGCTATCTTGTCGTTCTTTGAAGAAGGTAGCAAACCGCAAGGTCAAAAACAAGATATTTTGCAAATCGAGTATCAGTAGTTGTAGTGAATTAACAGACCTACAAATTCGTAAAGAAAACACCCAAGTCGAGTTGAAAATTGTTAATAAACGAATTTATATCATATAACTCGATAATTATTTACACCACTATAATAATCAAGTTATCATGACGTCCGATGAAGCAAAAGAGGGAAGGTTTTGGTGGACAATTATTATACTACATCTCAAAAGTGGAATGCCTCTTATCGTTAACAATAAATGACTTGAAGTATAAAAGTTATAGTAAGCTTCATATGTTTTTAATATAGGTGTTTGTATGTGTAATGGAAAATACATTGGTGATGACTGCTCTCAATCAAATTCAATCCCGCCATCAAATACCAGTCTTCCTTTTGACGGGCTTTGTACACTTGGAACACGTGACTGCAGAAGCACAAATCTGTATGGCAATTTTCTCTCCAAGATTGTCTTGTACAAACTAAAATATTTTCAGGTAAATTTTAATTCAGAATATTAAAATGCGGTTATTTTGCTCATACATGATTTGTTTTATTTTCCTTTGTATTTCAAATATAAGGACATGTATTTTCTCATAGATTTGAATACTTATATTCGTTTGAATTTTGTACATTGTAGATAGTAGATAAAATGTACAAAATTCAAACGAATATAAGTATTCCATAATTTTCTACAGAATGCTAGTATGTACCAATGTTTTACAATCTATTGGTTTAATGACAGGACTGTTATTCTTGAACATATATTTTGCGTCAAGAAAACACCGACTGCCATGTTCTGATACATAATGATAAATCAACAGCTTATATCTGTTGCATTCACAATTATGCAAACGTAAGTCTCGTAAAAGAGTTCCGAACGTAGTTAAAGAGAGGTGAATGATATAAATTTGATATGTAAACTCATACATCACAGACATTCTACAGTGTGATATGGCACAATTTGTATCTTTACTGGCGTACTTTATTTAAAGTCTGGCATAACAGTACCTGCTAGTAGTTCCTTGTTAATTTATGAATCATTGCCATTTTGTTTATTTTCTTTTGTTGTCTATTCTGAGATCAGACTCTGACTTCTTTTATACTGAGTTTTACTGTGCGCATTGCCTTGTGTTTGTTTTCTTTTTCTACATTGGCCAGAGGAATAGGAGGAGGTTGAGAAATACAAAAAAACATGTTTAACTCCGCAGCATTTTTGCGCCTGTCCCAAGTCATGAGCCTTTGGCCTTTGTTGTTCTTGTATGAATTTTAATTCAAGTTCATTTATGTATTTCGGAGTTTAGTATGACGTTCATTATCACTAGTAAATAAATTTAAGGGCCAGCTAAAGCTCGCCTCCAGGTGCGGAATTTTCACGCTGTATTGAAGACCTGTAAGTTGCCTTCGGCGGTTTTCTTCTCTTTTTTTTCGGATTGTTGTCTCTTTGACACATTCCCCTATTTCCCTTTTTAAGTTCATTTAGAATATATGTAATCAGAATCATCCTATGCAAACGTTTTAACTCACTGATATTAAACAATCAGGCTATGCATCTTTATTTTCATACTCATAAATATTTACTCGGTATACAAAATATTAATCAAACAAACTTTTAACTTATTGCAGATTGTCGCAGATTCCATTGAATATATTTCAGAAGACGCTGTCTTCGAGGCAAAGTTTAGAAATATGTTCATGGTATCTGTAGATTTTGGGTCCTCCAGGAGAAAGAGAGCATCAGCCAAAACATTTATGGCAGAAGGGTATGAAATCAGTCTTTCATATGATGGCGCAAATTTCGGAGACTCTACCAGAATAATTATATATGATGAAACTTGCTATTCGTGTAATTCAATAATAGTTGAATGTGTTGAACTGGTATGTTTAAATTTGTATTTAAAGCTAACCAAAACGCTCGTTCTAGTAATCCTTTAATTTTGGTTCTTTGATATCTGACAGTTTCCTCCAATGTTCGTTGTCCTTTTCGTAATTTAAGCCTTTTTTGTTGGTTTTTTTAAATTAATACCTTCGTTAACATTAGTTTTTTTAGCAGACAAATGGAAGAAGGTTCTTGAAATTGGACACTTGGCAACTTTACTACTAAAAATAAGAAGAATGTGGTATCATTGCAACTCTAGTTTTAATTCAACAAGTAAAGATAGTCGGTAAAATATATTTGATACATAGTGTGCTACCTAATACGATATATACGGGGTCAGTAAATTCCATGGGTTAAAGCTTCGCTTTCACTCCATGTGGAATTTACTGATACCGTATATATCGTATTAGGTCACTAACACTATGTGACTAATAAAATTCCCAATACTATAGCATTTTTCTTATTGGTATTCTTTATGTTACTGCGCTGAGCTTATAAGTTAAATTTGTATTTTCTAAAGGAGAAACTGTATCTATTTTTCGAGCCATTGCCAAAGTTAATTCAATAAACATAACAGTTATTCGTACATACCTTATGATTTGGTTGTATATCCTTGTAAAAAAAACAAAGTGTTTCCCAAATCATTCTCACAGAAAGCTTATGTTGATTATTCCTTTATCATTCAATCAGATAACTTTACTCTTACAGGATACGTGCAATCCAACTGTTGTTCCTATAACCCAGAATGGTAAGACTTATACTAAAAGATTCAATATTGATAAAAACTTATTAAAGTGGACTATATTTTGGTATGAAATAGATGGGTTTCGTCTGCATAAAATTAATCTGTGTTACTTGAATCAAAACTATAAGAAAGCAACATTAATTATGAAGTTGTAGAGCACTTAATTAAACCCAAAGTTTCAAAGGTTTGTGCCAAATTATAAGTAAGCTAAATATACCCCTCATTTGTACGATGTATTTTAATATGATCTGATGAACGCAGCAAATTCAAAAATGATTTCGGCTATTTAGTTGAAGGTTAGACAAGTTTAACCATGTTCATTGTATTTACAAAGAACATTTTATGGACTTGAAGAGTAATGCCCTTGGAATATGTAAAGTTTTGGTTAGCGCTCTCAACCCTACTTCTTTATGTAATCATAAAGTCTTTAGAGTGTTATAGAACCGAGAAATAAAATGTTGTTTTTTTGTTAATGCTCTTGGGAAGAAAAATATATGCAATGCGAGTGACTTTCAAACTTTTTTATTTACCATTTTATACAATCTTTATTATTATTGAGTTTATATTGGTATTATAACTAAATATAACACGGACAGTCTTAAAATTGCTACTATGCTTTCCTCTACCTTCTTATGAATTATACATATATCTTTTCATTCAGGCATCTAGCATGTGTTTACAACTTATTCTTCAGTGCTGTAAACTCCTTTCGTTAATTGCCATCAAATAAAATTGAGAATGGAAATGGGGAATGTGTCAAAGAGACAACAACCCGACCAAATAAAAAAAAACAACAGCAGAAGGTCACCAACAGGTCTTCAATGTAGCGAGAAATTCCCGCACCCGGCGGCGTCCTTTAGCTGGCCCCTAAACAAATATATACTAGTTCAGTGATAATGAACGCCATACTAATTTCCAAATTGTACACAAGAAACTAGAATTAAAATAATACAAGACTCACAAAGGCCAGAGGCTCCTGGTTTGGGACAGGCGCAAAAATGCGACGGGGTTAAACATGTTTGTGATATCTCAACCCTCCCCCTATACCTCTAACCAATGTAGAAAAGTAAACGCATAACCATACGCACATTAAAATTCAGTTCAAGAGAAGTCCGAGTCTGATGTCAGAAGATGTAACCAAAGAAAATAATCAAAATGACAATAATACATAAATAACAACAGACTACTAGCAGTTAACTGGCATGCCAGCTCCAGACTTCAATTAAACTGACTGAAAGATTATGATTTCATCATATGAACATCAGACACAATCCTTCCCGTTAGGGGTTTAGTATCATACCATCATAACATATGTGAGAAGAACATAACCCGTGTCATGCCATCAAACTTATCATTAACATTGTAACAAAGGATATGACAATATTTTGAAGTGTACAAATATCTGTGCATGATTAAGAGAATAGTAAATCACGGTCATTTATTGTGTTGTCTGTTTTGACAGTAACCTATTAATGTTTTGCCAACAAATTGTTGTTAGTATTATATAATTGTATACGACTGTCATGATACAAGTGAGAGGTTTACGTTTCTTTAAAACCAGGCTTAATCCATAATTTTCTACAGAATGCTAGTATGTGCCACGTCAGGAATATGACAGTTATTGTCCAATTCATTTGATTTCGCCATATATTTTGTTAAAGGACTTTTAGTTGTTAGTTTTCCTCCGAGTTCGGTATTTTTGCTACTTTCTTCTTGACCTTTTGGCTATCTTCTTTAAACTGTCACATAATCCTATCTTATTGAAAAATTCGAGAAAATGTATATTCGGCTGCAACATAAACACAGATTTTTGTCATAAGAAACTTACTGAAAGTGTGTTAGATGATAACAGCTTTAAATGTTCTCCTCATCTATGAACGTTTCGGCAATAAGGTTTATGGATTAGAGGTTTATTAATGTATTCATTTAGAGACTGAATCAGTTCCCAGACTTCCTTCTGTATTGTTATTGATCACAGTATGGCCAAACACAAAAAAAGACGTCAAATATCAACAATACTATAAATATACTGCCATAATAACCCAAATGATCATACTTACCTAGTTTTGTTTACTGTTGGTTGTCTTTTGATCGGTCTGTTTTTGCTTCGGGTTGGGTTTTTTTTTTTTGCATGACAAAGTCAGTTAATCGTTAACCGATTTTCCAATCTCAAAAATATCACCAACGCGTCGAAAATGCATTTGTTCATTTTGAATCACTATTTTAGAAAACAAGTCTTTCTCTAGTTTACTAATATATGCATGCAATACATTGGGGATCATATAATTTTATGTTTTGGTTTTATTTATCTTGTATATTTCAGATGACAAGACATCATTTGTGGTGATAGCTGGTGCTTTAGGAGGTTTACTAGTCGTCATTATTCTGGTCATTGGATTTATATATTACAAAGTCAAATCAAACAATACAAGGTTAGAAACACCGAAAACCGATATTGAATAATAAAATTGAGAATGGACATTGAGAATGTGTCAAAGAAAATAACAATCTGACCAAAGAGAAAAAAAAACCTAAAGCTACCAATGGTTCTTCGACACAGCGAGAAAATTACGCAACCGGAGACGGGCTCCAGCTGGCTTCTTATGTTCCTTAACAAAAAGGTTTATAAAAAGCTAATTGCTATTTTTTTTTTACTCATTATCAAATGTGGAGTATCAATTCTTGTTGAACTCTAGGAGATAGATTAACGTTGAAATTATGTGTTTAAAAAGCAATCATTTCCAATAGGCATACGGGTGTGCAAAACCACGAAATCACGTATCCATGAAAATTTTATCTATAATCAATCCACGAAATTTTGAACCCATTAAAGCTAAGGAAGCACCCATTTGATTTTTTTGGGGGCTATGGATTTTTTTTCTGGACAAACTTTTTTTTTCAGCTTCGGCGAAATACAATCATTTTTTTTTGGCGATACGTCGAAAACAATTTTTTTTCTTTCAATTTTACTATTACATATAGTGGCAGTTAAGGGTTTATTCTCAGTTTTTCTCAGTTTTAGAATCAAATTTTTTTTTTCTCCCAAAATTGGAAACAAACTTTTTTTCAAAAAAAATCCAAAGCCCACCCCCCCCCCCCCCCCCCCTTCCCCACCTCCCAACCAGAAAATCAAATGGTTGCTGCCTAATGAATCTACAGTTTACATTTGCCTTTAATCGGTGCAAGTATTGAAAAACACATCTCTTGGAACAAATGAAGAACGACATGCTGAAGAAACATTTTTTTATGTAAATGTATACAATCGTGTATAAATATGTATTTTTGCTTGTAGATCAAAAATCATTCCAGATCAACAAGAACGAAAACCGAGCTTTCATCTTGAACAGAGCACTGGCAGCCATATTTGGATGTCAACCGATAAATCTATCAGCGATCTGGAACTTGAAATCGATGACAGTAGAGGGGAAACACCTTTTGAGATGTTTGAAAAACAGTTGCCGCCACTGAGTCACTACAAACACAACATATAGAATAGGGCATATTAGGACGGAATATTTATTGCAGTGAAGATTTCATTAATTTTGTAATAATTTGTCTACAAAAAGTGTAAACATTTGTAAATCACACTGAAAAATATATCATTTAAGAAAGTAAAGTTTTTGTTTACTTATATTCGCATGTTTTATCAAAACGAAATGCACTACAAAATACCATTGTTCTAGTGCTTAAGAACTTAACGGAATTTGAGCTTTAGAAAACTAGTGTTGCCTCAAATTTACTATTACTTTATTTTTGGCGATTCATTTAAAAAAAAATGGTTGGGGTGTCTGTTGGTTGTTTCTATAAATACATTCTGCATTCCTCGTTCACTGTTTACTTGTCTTTGTTTTGTTTTTTTGTCTGTCCATACTTAAATAAAACCAATTTAATGCACAATACATATATATTCATAAAGATATTTTAAAACTGGTCTGATAACAATGCTCATATAGTTCATTTATATATATTGTATGCTATGTTGGAGTCTTTCAGTTTTAACTTAAATGCTAGCAGAAGTATGAAAAAAATTCAAGACTTAATATAAACCTATAATTACTGATATGTTACTAACCAGAGTTTGGTGGCCATCTGGAGGATTTCTCTCTGTGTTGGAGACCTATTGGTAGCCTTGAACGGTTTTCTGCTCTTTGGTGTGTTTTTTTTTTTTTTTTTGTCTCTTTGACAAATGCCCCATTTCCATTCTAAATTTAATGGTAATAATGTTTTGATCTTCGATTTCAAGAAGCAAAACGAATCCCTGATCATCCACTCTCAAAAGTTTTAATATTTTGTATGAGCATTGGTTTGAGATATAAGTTGACTCTATTACTATATTCTATGCAAATTTATACTCCATATACCATCTTCTTCAAGGTGCAGTGATACTGGAAATTCCATTTAAAATGTGTGTGTGTGTGTGTCTCTTTCAATAATCAGTATTATTTAATTGTTTTCTGTGTATCCGTCCATAATTTAATCAAAAATGTTTCTTATCAGATATTTTACTTATTGATATTGTATAATTTAGAAAACTGTATTGAATACTTATTTGTTGCATATTGATTTTTTTTACTACTTATATTTTTTTCATTTATCAAATAAAATAATCTTTATTTCGATGTTTGTGATTTATTTATACTTATGGCAATCACTTCGTAAAATCTGCTTTTATGATTAACACAAGCTTGATATTATGTTTTGGTTATTGGTTCATGCATTCCTCGCACTATTTCTTATTATGGCAAACTGGTTAACGAAACTGTAAACTTTTAGTTCAAACTTATTTATTTACAACTTGATTTGGGAAACAAGTTATTGCAACTTATATTAATCACTTTCCACTTTGTGGGTGCGAGTACTTAGATATAGGAAGATGTGGTGTGAGTGCCAATGAGACAACTCTCCATCTAAATAACAATTTAAAAATTAAACCATTATAGGTTAAAGTACGGCCTTCAACACGGAGCCTTGGCTCACACCGAACAACAAGCTATAAAGGGCCCCAAAATTACTAGTGTAAAACCATTCAAACGGGAAAACCAACGGTCTAATGCCTTGTAGTGTCTTTTACGTGCAAGTGATATGACTCTCTCTCTCTTAACACGGGTCATCCATTTATCGTCCCATTGATGAAATATCGTCGTTTCCTCAAGACCATACTCGCAAATGGTGTCAATGGAGAGCCAAAAATGCATTCACTGATGTTCACATCAAAATGTTCTATTTGTATATTAATCTGATGAGTGAAAGCCTTTATCAACTGATTTGTTATAGTTCCTTCTTGTGTTAATTGTAACGTTTCACCACTGTCCCAGATTAGGGGATGGTTGGGATCCCGCAAACATGCTCAATCCCGCCATATTCTGTATGTATGTGCCTGTCCCAAGTCAGGAGCCTGTAAGTCGATAATTGTCGTTTGTTGCTGTATAACATATTTGTTTATGTTCATTTTCTGTACATGCATTAGGTCGTTAGTTTTCTCATTTGATTTTTTTACATTTGTCATTTCGGGGAATTTATAGCATACTATGCGGAATTGTTTTTTTCTCATCAAGTTGTTGAAGGCCTACGCGTACGATGGCCTGTAGCCGTCAATTTCTATGTCATTTAGTATCTTGTGAAGAGTTGTTTCTTATTGGCAATCATACCAAATCTTCGTGTTTATATAATCAATCCTAAAAACAAACTCATCTTAAAAGTTTGTCAAACTCAACTCTGTAATTAATAAACTGTTTTGTGTCATTGGCAATTTAGAATATCGATGCATTCTTCGTAAAATCAAAATAAATGACAATTACCAAACACTGCTGTTGAAAGATACAAAACTAGCGACCAAAACTACAAGTCAAAGAGCAGATAACAGCATAGCCAAATAATATTATAAGAGAGAAAAAAATATAACACAAACCACTATACAGAAAATGAAAGACTGATTAACATTAAAGAATAGCCATTCATAAATCGTCTAAGGCTAACGTTGTAATGTAGCTCGAGTTCAATAAATCATGTGATTGTACACTGAAAACTGAGATTGCAACTCTGACCTTAATTACTATAATTTTTTTATCATAAGAGTTGTCTTGTTAATTACTTAGATGCAAAATGTATTCGAACAAACATGGATATTGAATTTTAAGTTAAACAGTTAGAGAAAATGCGATAAATGTTTTTCTCATTTGAATATAAACCCAGTCTTACATTATTTCAATTGCTAATCTGTCTCGAAATTTGCAGATTTGGGCAAGGATTTGTATAGTTATAACTTCTAACTATACAAATCCTTGATTTGGGCAAAGAAATTGCTATTTTTTACAATCCAAAATGGCAATACCTTCTTCTTATTCTTTCATATCCAGTCAAGGTCGTTAAACCCTTCCATCTCATTTTTCGTTCGTCACGGGTTCCCTGCTGTTTAGGAGCACTCGGATGATACCGATTCTATTTAAAGTATATGTACATATTTTAAAACACACATGAAATGCTTTGTAAAATATTAATGAACATTGAGTAATAGTATCCACTGTATATACGACCAGTTGTGAGTTTACATTTTAGCATCAATATAGGGACTTTAAAAGATAATTATATTGAATATGTATTTGATGGTTTTGATTAGCAGTAATTTTTTTTATAGCTTAAGCGTTAGTTTAAAATGCCAAAACATAAAAATAATGTATCTAGAAAAAAGTGTGGTATGATTGCAATGAGACAACTCTTCACAAGAGACCAAATGACCAGGAAATTTTAAAACAGCTATCTGATGTCACCGGTATGGCCTTCAACAATTAGTAAAACCCATTCCGCTTAGTCATGTTCGGTTGGCTAATATGGAATCAAAATTATTTAAAGTAATTGTTCTTATCAAATGCAGTTTTAAAATCTCAAAGTATGACTATGTTTCAAACAAATCTTTTAAAAAGCTTATACTTTACTAAGTGTTTGCTTGACAAAATATGGTCTAAGGGAGATAAACTTGATAAAGTCTGGTTTTCTTAATAATTGATTTAGGACCAGTTCAAACATTACGCATGAAAACCGGAAGTGAGTGAATGGATTGGTTTTCAACTCTTGTTGGTTGTTATGATCAGAAGACCAAGAATTATTATCATGTAGAAGCACTTCTGATAAATTTATATTTCCAAAGACAATAACTCAGGTGAAATAAAAGCGTATAGAATAGTCATTTAAGATAGCTTTGTCGATACTGTCATGTAATTCTGTGTGTCACTGATAAAGAATTTGTATACAATAATGTCAATACATTTTACACATGTTCTTGTTGTTCAATGATTTAATGTTGTACACCCTTTCATAGGTAAATGCTAATTTGTAACTGCTCATTTGGCTATGCAGGATAAAAGATGTCTTTAATTTTGTCACATATGTGGAATTAAAATACTTAGTATGCTTATTTGTCGGATAAGAAAGATCTGTCCAGAACAACATCAGCTTTTGTGACACAAGCATATATACGTTGATAATGGGTCTTCCAATGGATAGAAACAAGTGCCTGTGTTTTGTGATTTACAGTGTAGATCAAGAGTATTTGGGTCAATTTGTATATTTTATATCAATACTCCTTATTGCTTTTCCCGGCTGGCCCGGCCGCTTAAACTTAAGAATATAGCGTCATACAACAATTACTTTTCCAATGAGGCGTCAGATATTTTGTTTTATGAGTCTATGACGTCAAAATTTTAGAGGAACCTGTGTGATATCCAGTTATGGCGGACAAATAGCAATAAGGTGTATTATATTTTCTTATTTTGGGTGGCAAAAAATAAGGAATGTTTGGTGCAAATCACTAATTCCTTCAGAATTTTCAGTCAACATAGAATATTTCTAGCTGATTTCTTAAATGTTGTAATTGTATCTTGTATGACGTCTTTTGTTCACAAAGGCAGTCTGTAACATTAGCCTCTAGTTGGATACATGAAGTAAAATTTTATTCAGACCAGTTAAGTATTTGCATAAATTTGTTTAGACACAAGGAAATTGTCAGAATATTATGTACATTTTAGACCTTAATCAATAACATTTTAATGCAAGTTTTACAACTACTAAAGGAAGGTTGGAATTGATTTTGGGGTTTTTGGTCCAAACAATTTAGAAATTAAGGGCAAAAAAAGGGGCTCAAATAAGCATTTTTCTTGGTTTATGCACAATGACTTAAGTATTTATAATTAAATATATAGAAATCTATGAAATTCTAACACAAAGGTTTATGACCACAAAAGGAAGGTTGGGATTGATTTTGGGAGTAATGGTTCCAACAGTTTAGGGATATTAGTGGCCAAAAGGTTCAAAATAATTAAACTTTGTTTGATTACATCATGTTAATCAAAAATGGAATAATTAGGTTTATTTGATATGCTGAGTCTAACTGTGTATTAAGATTCTTAATTTATGGCCCTGTTTTCAAATTGGTCTAATTTAGGGGCCAAAATTAAACTTTGTTTGTTTCATCAAAAATTGTATTATTAGGGTTATTTGATATGCTGAATCTGCATGTACATCAACAGTGTATTTAGATTCTTAATTTTTGGTCCTGTTTTTCAATTGGCCTACATAAAGGTCCAAAGGGTCCAAAATTAAACAAAAATTGAATTCTTGGGGTTCTTTTGACTTTGATGCTGA
Organism: Mytilus trossulus; assembly: GCF_036588685.1. NCBI lineage: Eukaryota > Metazoa > Mollusca > Bivalvia > Mytilida > Mytilidae > Mytilus > Mytilus trossulus. The sequence goes on along the minus strand of NC_086373.1, from coordinate 63,392 downwards.
ATCTAAACATGTACTTAGATTTTTGATTATGGGCCCAGTTTTCAATTTAGTCCAAATCAATGTAAAAAAATGAATTCTTCTGGTTGTTTGATAAGCTGAATCTACATTGTAACCATGTACAATGTATTTAGATTTTGGATATTGAACCATAATAGGTAAATGTCCAATTTAAATTTTTCAAGTTCTTAAGACCACATTCATTTGGTGCAAGAAACCTATTCTGTGTCAACTATTTAATCACAATCCAATTTCAGAGCTTTATCAAGCTTGAATGTTGTGTCTATACTTTCCCAACTGTTCAGTCTTCAGGGTTCAATCTCTGTGGTCGTATAATCCTGTCTTATTATTGCAATTATAACCCTGTTGCATTTTTCGCAATAATAATAACATCCCAATAATTTCTGAATTTATAGTATTATTTACAAAAATGTATATATGTCAAATGGTGTTTTTTTTTATGGGTTGGTTTAAAAGCCAAATAACTTGCATATTTGTTATGAATATGGACTCTGTACATGTATATGACTTGACCCACACACTGTTACTTTTATTTTTATTTTTGGAAAGATTAAAACTTGTTCTTAATCTTTACTTAGGCACCACTCTCCCTAACAACAGGACAGGTTAGCTACTGTTACTAAATGTATACACACTAAAATATAGTTCCCTATAGTTCTCATGTATGTGCACATAATACACAAATAAACTAAAAAAACTGGGTATATTATTGGAGCAGTTCATTAAAGAATGTATGTCATTAAGGTGTGTTGATGTGCAGGCTTCTTTAAAAACATATTGATTAGGTAAGTGGGTATTGATTCAAATAATATGATTGACAACTGTCATTATCACTAAACAATCAGAGACATGGTGGACCTTTAATTACAATGCCCCACCTCCTTAACTGCCAATCAAATTGACCACATTACCTATCAACCTCAGTCTTACATAATTATAAAGACCACTACAATATGCATCTAATTCTTAATACACAAGTATTTGACCTCATAATTGATTACACAAATGTGTGTATTACTTGTTTGATACTTATAAGGATGATAGATTTATTAATTGCCAGTTACTTTTGATCTACATTACAGAAAGTGATTCTGTAAATTATATCTGAAAGATAAATGATTCATGGATTAACAAGATCTTAAAAAAATGAAATATGAATATAAATATGAATCTATAAAAGGTATTCAAGTATTGCCTATAATTTACTTGATAAATTTCCAATAATCATCTGTAATTATTCAACAATTTAGATGAGTTCACTTTTTATCAGGAATTGGCTTGAAACAGTTTTAAAATTTATAAACTTTTACTTATAACAAACCATTGTTTATTAGTTTATTTCTCATCAATCATAATGTCAATTTTAGTCATTTGAAATTTTATTAGAAGTAAATATATATTTTTGCAATCAAGCAAGAATTCACATTTCAATAAAATTAGTTTTTTAATTAGTTTACGTTGAAAAATAAAATTGAAAATGCCCTGTGTTGAAAAGTACATTAAAATTTGATCAAAAGGCACTCTAAAACTTTTGATTTTCAATGCCATATAACCTCTGTTTCATCTAACAAATTTTGGAATAATGTTTGTTGGCACTTTAAAGCTTTTAGCTGTTGGTCTAAATTTATGTCTTACAAGGATATTTGGTAACATTTACAAGAAGAATTTTTGCATTTTTTTGTTTTCTTGAAACATGTACAGAACCGGCAACATAATTTCGATTAGATATAAACTGCAGTTTAAATAAAATTGTGCAAATTTAGAAACCCATATTATTTAATTTGAGCTCATTTATCCTCATACTGGAAAAGCAAGTTTCCTTCCAAAGACCTGCTTTAAATACAATTTTCAGCAATAGTGCTTTATAAATGTTCATTTTCCCCACCATACCTTAATATGAAATAATTCAAACTACTGTTCTAATCTTTCCATGAGTGATATCCATCACTTTGATTGTCCATGGTGTTGTCAATGTATTTTCATTTTTGGCCATGGCATTGTCAGTTTATTTTCCATCTATGAGTTTGACTGTCCCTCTGGTATTTTTGTCCCTCTTTTACATGTGAACACATGCAAGTTTACAAGGCCAACAACGCACTCTAACCAGAAACATAATTTAGACTTAAATTTTTTTTTAGCATTGTTTAGTGAAGGTTCTATATAGCGTAAAAATGTTTGGTATTTTTGTGTACGATTACGATGCATGGATAGTTATATGGTAACGTCATAGTGGTGTCTTGTCTATTTATAGAATTATTGGTCAAGGACTGAATGCATGCCTCATCATATTGAGGACCTTGCAACCCTTGTTTGATACTCATGATCAAGATAATTGATAGTTTTAATAAAGAAATAAGTTATAAATTGTTAATTAGTATCAGGGATCATAGCATAACAATATTGCACAATTTAGATTTGGTTTGATCAATTGATACAATGAATTAGTTAGACCTATAATATGATATCAATAGTATATTGATTAGTCTTCTTTGCTTTCAATTTTATGTTTGTTTGGATATTTTCATCAATAACTTTCTACAAGAAATCCTTAATTAAACAAAACATATTAGAAAGATAATGACTATAGAGAATTTAGGTCTCAATATTTTCACATAGTTCAAAGAGAAGTCTTTTTAAAAAAAAAAGTATTTCCAAAAGTTTAAATTTTGTCACAAGATATTAGCTTTGAAAATATAAAGTTTCTGATGATTATAGAAATGGTGGAAATTACACAACAACAATTATAATTTTATGTTTAAATGTCAAATGTTAATAGCCTGTTTGCTTAGATTGGATATATAACATGTATAACATGTATAACTTATTGATTCTCTCATTCCTATGTAATAAATACATAACCTGAAAGCCTGAAATTATAATTCATAGAAAGAGCTATCAATAATCTCAGATGAGACTAGAAATAGTATTCAAAAACGGCTGGTTTGTGTAAACATCATTTACAAACTGGAAACTTGCAATTTTGTAGATGAATATACATGATGATGATATGTACATGTATATTTTTTCATCCTGTATGTATATATATATGCAATCTGTTTTTAGATGTTCATACTTTTGGTTGAATTTTGAAACTGTACACACTTCTTTGTTATATTAATCTAAAGATCTGTATACTTTTTGGTTTGATTCAAAATTTTGTTATAGTGATATTTAGTTTGTTTTTTTTTAAAACAAGGGGGGTGGGGGTGGGGGGGTGGGGGGGGGTCACATGTCCTGATGTGTCTCAAAAACAAATGGTTGTTGCTTAAAATTTTCTCAAAAACTATTTATGATTATTGCAAAAAACTTCCACACAAGACGTCAGGCGTATCATGCGCTCATGGCGCAGCTGTTTATTTTTTGTGTTAATGACCATGATGATACATGTAGGTATACCATGCAATCTTCACATCACTTTTAAATAGATAACATGGTTGATTTTAAAGAATGAAATTGAGAATAGACATGGGAAATGTGTCAAAGAGACAACAATCTGACCAACAACAGAAGGTCACCAACAGGTCTTCAATGCTGTAAGAAATTCTTACACCCGGAGGCGTTCCTCAGCTGGCCCTGGAAAAATATATATACTAGTTCAGTGATAACATAAGCATATAATTGTTCAAAGGTGTAATTGGTGTACAGTATTTATGATTAGATACATTATCAGAGCAAATGAAATGCAAAATATTATACAATGTAGCTGGAATTTATTTTCTATATTTATATGATCATGATGATACTGTATTTGATATATTGCCTTTGGCATGTTAAGAGTTGTGGATTATGACAGTCATTATTAATCACACCTGATAAGTGTAAATATTTTGCACTGAATATTTCATAATATTATTGATTTGGTTAAATTTCCTCAGTTATATATAAAAATTGACACAATTTGTTTGACCTATATCATTTCACAACAAGAGGTGATTGTCAAGACATTGGAAATGACATTATAGAACTACCAATTGGGAAAGCAATGAAAAAGTAATGGTTTCTTGTAATTTGTATGTTGTAAAATATATTTCAGAATGAATTAAAATAGTTTTAAAAAATATTATTCAAAAGCATTTCTTTTCATAAAATAATGATAACTATTTCTGATGCTGATTAATTCAAAATTTATGGTATTTAATTTAGACAGGATTTCTGGTTTTATATTGAATTTATCAACTGGTTTTTTTCTAAGTGATATATCAACTGATATCAGACCCCAATATGCAAGGGAACTCATGATGTGGATGGTTGGATCTTGGGCTCCTTTTAATTTTAATAAACCAACTTTTTCATCACTTGGCGTCCGTTGTCTGTCGTCCGTCATCCGTCGTCCGTCGTTAACTTTTACAAAAATCTTCTCCTCTGAAACTACTTGGCCAAATTAAACCAAACTTAGCCACAATCATCATTGATGTATCTAGTTTAAAATTTGTGTTTTTTGACCCGGCCAACCAACCAAGATGGCCCCCATGGCTAAAAATAGAATATAGGGGTAAAATGCATTTTTTGGCTTATAACTCAAAAACCAAAGCATTTAGAGCAAATCTGACATGGGGGTAAAATTGTTTATCAGGTCAAAATCTATCTGCCCTGAAATTTTCAGATGAATCAGACAACCCATTGTTGGGTTGCTGCCCCTAAATTAGTAATTTTAAGGAAATTTTACTGTTTTTGGTTGTTATTTTGAATATTATTATAGATGGAGATAAACTGTAAACAGCAATAATGTTCAGCAAAGTAAGATTTACAAATAAGTCAACATGACCAAAATGGTCAGTTGATCCCTTTAGGAGTAATTGCCCTTTATAGTCAATTTTTAACCATTTTTCGTAAATCTTAGTTAACTTTTACAAAAATCTTCTCCTCTGAAACTACTAGGCCAAATTTAACCAAATATAGCCAGAATCATTATTAGGCTATCTAGTTTAAAAATTGTGTTTTGTGACTGGGCAAACCAACCAAGATGGCCGCTACAGCTAAAAATAGAATATAGGGGTAAAATGCATTTTTTGGCTTATATCTCAAAAACCAAAGCATTTAGAGCAAATCTGACAAGGAGTAAAATTGTTTATCAGTTCAACATCTATCTGCCCTGAAATTTTCAGATGAATCAGACAACCCATTGTTGGGTTGCTGCCCTTAAGTTGGTAATTTGAAGGAAATTTTACTGTTTTTGGTTATTATCTTGAATATTATTATAGATGGAGATAAACTGTATACAGCAATAATGTTCAGCAAAGTAAGATTAACAAATAAGTCAACATGACCAAAATGGTCAGTTGACCCCTTTAGGAGTTATTGCCCTTTATAGTCAATTTTTAACCATTTTTCGTAAATCTTAGTTAACTTTTACAAAAATCTTCTCCTCTGAAACTACTGGGCCAAATTTTACCAAACATAGCCAGAATCATTTTTAGGCTATCTAGTATAAAATTTGTGTTTTGTGACCTGGCAAACCAACCAAGATGGCCGCCACGGCAAAAATAGAACAAAGGGGTAAAATGCAGTTTTTGGCTTATAACTCAAAAACCAAAGCATTTTGAGGAAATCTGACATGGGATAAAAATGTTTATCAGGTCAAGATCTATTTTCAGATGAATCGGTCAATCGGTTGTTGGGTTGCTGCCCCTGAATTGGTAATTTTGAGGAAATTTTGATGTTTTTGGTTATTATCTTGAATATTAATATAGATAGAGATAAACTGTAAACAGCAATAATGTTCAGTAAAGTAAGATCTACAAATAAGGCAACATGACCAAAAATGGTCAGTTGACCCCTTTAGGAGTTATTGCCCTTTATAGTCAATCTTTAACCATTTTTCATAAATCTAAGTAATCTTTTACAAAATCTCCACTGAAACTATATATAGCTACTAGGCCACAATCATCTTTGGGGTATCTAGTTTGAAAAATGTGTCCGATGACCTGGCCATTCAACCAAGATGGCCGCCACGGCTAAAAATAGAACATAGGGGTAAAATGCAGTTTTTTGCTTATAACTATGAAACCAAAGCATCTAGAGCAAATCTGACAAGAAGTTAAATTGTTAATCAAGTCAATATCTATCTGCCCTGAATTTTTCAGATGAATTGGACAACTGGTTGTTGGGTTGCTGCCCTCATATTGGTAATTTTTAAAGAAATTTTGCCGTTTTTGGTTATCTTGAATACTTTTATAGATAGCGATAAACTGTAAACAGCAATAATGTTCAGCAAAGTAAGATCTACAAATAAGTCAACATGACCTAAATGGTCAATTGACCCCTTAAGGAGTTATTGCCCTTTATAGTCAATTTTTAACAATTTTCATTATTTTGGTAAATTTATGTAAATTTTTACCAAATATAGTTCTCTGTTACTAATGGGCAAAGTTCATGATAGATATAATTGTAAGAAGCAAAATCGTTCAGTAAAGTAAGAACTTCAAACACATCACCATCACCAAAATACAATTTTGTCATGAATCCATTTGTGTCCTTTGTTTAATATGCACATAGACCAAGGTGAGCGACACAGGCTCTTTAGAGCCTCTAGTTTTACAAATTACCAGTCTTAATATATTTAAAAATAAATGGAAAAAGCCTTTTAATGGATTATAACTCCGGTAAAGATATTTTAGTAGACAATAAGTATTCAATATTGTCTTCCAACAGATGAAATATCTTCATTAGAATTAATAAATCATATTTACTAGATTTCAGAATGACTTCTTATGATTTGTTGTTCTTAATATATTGGAAAGTTATAAAACTACATCCTTCTTTAAGTGTTCCTAACCTTTTAGACCTGAGTCTTGACAATAAAAAATCCATAATCCTAGGTAAATGATGATATTGAATATCTGCAACTTTCAGTAAATTACATGTTAATTTCTTTGTTATATTGCTGACAAGGCTTACCTTGCTACAAACTGTTATTATGATGATAATGGTTTACATGGTCTGATCAAACTCATCAATGACGGGAAATAATCATGTAGAATTACATGAATTAACACAGTATATATGTTTTTGTAAAACAGATCAGAGTTGGACATTTTTTTTATCAACATGAGACCTGAGAAGCAGGATAGGATTACATAGAGGTATTTTTTACACCTCCAATTCAAATTCTCAAATGATCTACATTATTTAGCACACATACTAATCATGATAAATATAGGTATGAATCAGGAAGTGGACATAGCAATGTTGATTTATTTTGAATTTTGTATCTACTCAGAGAACGCTTTGTTTTAGAGAAATCAAACAACTTTATATTTTTTTTTTCAGATGATATGTCTGAACTACAGGCTATCTTAGAGTTTCTGGTTGAATTCCATAAATTCTACAATGTGGATCTGTTTCAAAGAGGGTAAGTCATCTAACTTACTTTCTTGTCATAATAAAAAGGAATTGTGTATAACATGTATAACAGTTATATTTTTTAGGACAACATAATCAAAATTAAATATATACATAGCTGACTAACCAAGTTTATTTTATTCATACATTTAACAAAGGGATTGGTCTAAAAAGTGCATTAGTTGTACATGAAAGAAAAGAAATGCAATTTTCACTCTAAAAGATTGGTACAAGGAGCCATATAGATCATTTTGCCTTCACTATGTCCTTTTCAATCTAACTGTACATGTATTATTAGTCAGAGTGTGGCTTTTACAATTCATGGTTTTTTTTGGTTAAAATTAATTAGTAATGCATTATGCTATTAAAACATTCATCAGTGACCTCTAAGATGTCTTAAGTAAATTTGAACCTGTTATAACAAGCTTCATGTATGAAGAAATTGTTATAAAGAGAAAGGGATTGTAGATAAGTTCTGATTATCTGGAATTTCAACATGTGTTGAGATAACAGTTATTGGCAATTTATAATGAAAAATATTGTGATACATCATGTATGTTGGTACAATTTTATACTGGGTACAAAGCTATTATGAATTAAAAATTACATTAAAAGTTTCATCTTAATAGATTACGTGAATGAAATGATGTTTACATGTTAGGCCTAAATAAAAGAAAAACATGTTTCCTGTATCTTGAGAAATTCAGACATTGCCTCTTTTTTACCCCCCATGCTCAACTTTTGTTGTATTGCTAATCATGAAAAAAAATTATTCTGGTTAATTCCTGACCTTCTAAAACTAGATTTTGGTTTGTTAAGTTATGTTCAGTGAAATCTAAAATGTTATAACAGATAAGGGCACATGCAGTGAACAAGTTGTGGTATATATAAACAATAACATGGTGCCAAATAATTACGAGGTGTGATATATATAAACACAGTAAGATGGTGCCAAATGATTACTTTATATATATTGAGTTTATATTTCAATCACATTCCATAGATACATGTATTTGTTCAAATATGTCAAAGGTATCAAAATCTTTTAAAACAGATCAACTGACTGGAAGCACATGGCATATTTTTACATGGCATTAAACTTCATTACTGCATGCAAAATTTCAAAACTTTATCATCATATCATATGCATTGATCATGATGAGTTGAAATTCATAATAAAATTCAAAAGAAGTATTTACATCAACATGATTACTTATTGAATAAAAAAGGTTTACAATTTTGAAAAACAGGTGCAGGTGTGGTCTTCAAAAGTTTCATTAGGCTGAAAAGTTTATGAATTGAACATCATTGAGAATCAGAAAGGTCTTAGGTTTTGCCAAACTTTTGTCATTATTTGTTAAAAATAGACAGAAAAGATTGCTGAACCTTGTCACAATCTGGTTCAAATCTGTCAGGTTTTGCTTTGTTTTATGATTTGGTCAATAAGCCAATAACAAAGAAAAGCTGTGTCATCTTATCTTTTAAACAATAAAAAAACAAAACTTTGTGAAGGTTTTGTAAAGACAGTAAGCAAGAATGAAAATATGTATATAGCAGGTATATAAGGAATACAGATCTGCCTTTGTCATGATTCTGTAAGACCAATTATGATTGCAAGGGTTTGTTGATGAGGCAAAGACTCATATGCAAAACCTTCTGTATGACAGATTTTCGGCTGAAGAACTGCCTTTGACTTATGAATATTGTAAAGATTTTTTTTAGGTAACTCTGAAACATGTTCATTCTTATTGGCTCTATTATCATATTGCTGAGTTAAAGTGCTTCTATCTATTTATTTATTGACTTTATGTTTAGATATTACCAAATAAGAACAACTTTAAAAACCTCAGCAAGAGTTCCAGCTAAGATAGAAGTTACTCTGCCTAAAGCTACAGGTTTGTATATAGCCGTATAGGATGCTGAGTAAATATATTTAATGCAGTATTTTACTGATTAAACAGCTGAGTTGTCTTACTGTTGTTTATACTATATCTTTAGAAATAAGAAGATGTGATATGAGTGCCAATGAGACAAGTCTCCATCTAAGTGAACAGAATACAATTAGAGGTCAAAGTACAGCCTTCAACACAGAGCCATAGCTCACATAGAACTGCAATTTATGAAGGGCCCAAAAATAACTATTCAAAAGGGAAAACAAACCGTCTAATTTATAATCTATATAAAAATTTAGAGACACTTATGAACCACATCAACAAACTATTAACAACTGACCAACTTGTATAGCAACATAATATTTACCACATCTTGCATTATGAGGCTTTAAAGCTTCTTAAAATATCACTTTCCAGTGAAAAGGAAATTCCTTAATTTTCATCTCAGGAATTGAAATAATTTAATTAACTTTGATTGATTGGTTGATTTCTAAGGCTTAACAGCACTTGTGGCTATATCACATTTAATTGTTGGTGGAAGCCCAAATTACCAGGTAAGAACCACTGTCCTTTGTCAGGAAAACTGGAAATCTTTGTCAATGAAGATATAAGTGGAACACATTTGCTGCGAGCGAATTTAAAACTCACCACCTCATATTTGACTGGCTAGTGATCATAATCACTATAGAAAATTACTTTGACAAAGTTATTAACCTTTATTGATCCTGCACAGTTTGTACAGCAAGTCTATTCAATAATGATGCAGTCATAATATGTGTAATTAAGATATAAAGTATAGATTGATTTCACTCGCAAAACATAATATCTCTAACTATATATATGATATAGGTGTTTTCTCATTTTAGACGATTAGGGTAATTATAGTCTGTATTATTGCCATTCTTGACAACTAACTTTTGACCTGCTAATTATCTGTCTGGTTATTCTTCAGCCTTTATTAAACAAAATATACAGCATCAGTTTTTATTGCAGATTTACAAAAATAGTTGAGAAGATTTTTTCTGTTAGACAAACAGTCCAATTAGTATAAAAAGTAACTTTTACAAAAAGCCATCACTTTCACCTATTTATTAAAAAAGGTCATAAGAAAGTGAATGTTTAATACCTATATATACTATATAAGTTATCAGTGATATGCATGATTATATGAAATGTAACCTGTTACTGCAGCATGGAATGAAATGTTCTGGTCATCTTTCTGACCCACTTTCTGCATCAGCTGTTCATTTTAATGTCCTAGATCAACTACTACTCTTGACAGCTAGACAGAATTTGGTTAATCTTTCACAGAATGAAAACTACTTTTTCTTTGCTATCGGTATAGCTTGCTGATCATGACCAGATGATATGAATGTGATTTATACTTGAAGAAATATAATTATTTTTTATAGGTGAAACATTAGTGCTGCCTTCTTGTGTCAATGGTGGATCAGCAATCAGTAAAACTTTTCAGATCTTGTATCGTAATGAAGATGTCACAATAAATGATTTGATATCTTTTAGACTTCACACCATTATAGACAGTTCTAAGGTTGGTAAATTTGAATATTTCTGCGGTGGAAATTCTTGTTTTATTTTACATTCAAACCTGTAATTAGCAGGCACTCCTAAAAAGTATCATTTTAAATCCAGTTTGAATTTGGATGGCTTCACTTTCATGTTTTTCATTTAACGTTCCTTCCTAAATGAACAAATGGCTAAATTTGCTTTTTCCACATTATAGTTATAGTTTGCCTTAACCAAATACTATGAAACTTACACACAATGATTATTACCACCAAACACAGATCAAAGGGGCAGACGTTTCACAGTTCTTTAGTAATATCACATTGTTATGTGAAGAATTGCAGAATTTGCTGTATATTGACATGCACAGGCATCAGTGTCCCATGTACACATTCTTCAGTTATTTTTTATGCCCCACCTGTATAATAGAGGGCATTATGTTTTTATGGTCTGTGCGTCCATTCCTTAGTCCATTCATCCTTTTGTCCATTTGTCCCACTTCAGTTAAAGATTAAGTCCAATCAACTTGAAACTTAGTATAAATGTTTCCTATGATATTATCTTTCAATGCCAAATTAGAGTTTTAATACCAATTTCACAGTCCACTGGACATAGAATTTGGTAGTGGTAGTGGGGCATCTGTGTACTATGGACATATTCTTGTTATTACATTTTCTTTAAATGCACATTTGAAATCAATTTGAAAATAATATTAATAAAACCATATTAAAAATAGTCTTTTAGAAAAGACGGCTTGCCGTCAATTCCCTATTTGGTTGGCCAGACTTCCAAGTCTCTCACATCACTCATTTTGTTTTTATAGATGGGGAAAACACATCAAAATTTCATACTGCATTGATGAGAAGAAAACACTCAAATAAACAGATTGACTTTTTTACACAGTTGCCTTCTGTGTGAAGATTATCAAAATATACCCCAAAAAATTGAAGAAGTAATGGCTGTGTTTTCCCTCAGAGCTCTTAAGCTCTTTGATTTTTTAAATATTCTGAAAACTTTTAACAGTTCATGATTTTTATGAGTTTATTTTATAATGATTATAACTGTAAATGGATATTTACATTTGTGGTTATTTCTAGGACTTCAATACATACATGTAAGTTATTTGCACTGGTTTTGAATACGTGTATCAACAACGTTACATTGTTTCTTTCTTCACACTTTATGTGAGTGGTTTATTTCTACACATTTTATATTATTCCAAATAATAGAACATTCTACATTTACATAAACAAGTTAAACAAATTTGACAGACAGTATAGTGGAAGGAAGAATAAGTTATAATAATTTGTATTAAATTCTACAGTTGGCAAGTTAAAAGTTGTTTTAAAAAGTGCTGAAATTATACAAAATAATTTTTAGGATAGAAAACCGTCTTAATAAATAATTAAACAAAATAAATTCATCTTTATATGTGTTTTTTTTTTATTACAGATTGAGGAATGTCTAGAGAAATTAGAACTACAGCTGGTTTTAGAATTATGGTTTTCAGAAGAAGATGCAGGGTAATTATAATTTCAATATTACAACTAAATTGGATATGTGCTTTGTACATAAAACTTAAGTTTGTTTGTTTGCTTAATTTAGTAATCAATTGATATTTTATTTTGAAATGAAAACAATTTGATAAAATTACAAAATACCATGATTTGATTGACTCATGGAAGTTAGTGAACTGTTACTAAATCAACCAGTTGTTAATCACTGTTCTTTGTACTTCTATAAGTAATATGCTATAAGAAGCATAATCATTCCTGCAGGAAAAAAAAATTATCTTGGATCTTACAAGTTTTATTTACATTGAAACATATCCTTGTTATGTTTTTATTTATACATATATCAACACTGATTTAAAAGTTTAATGTAGATTTAATGAAATTAACATAATATGTATTTGTTTATTGCAGGCCTGGTTCCTTACAGGACAAAATGGAGTCTGTGACCTCCAGGACTTTATCTCTCCACTTTAGTCCAACTAAAGGCATACATCATCATGTTCCTGTTCTCTTTGATTATTTTCATTTATGTGCCTTAGATACAACTGTACATGGCACACTTATAGGTCTTCACCAACCTGCTATTACGTAAGTTAGAGTATGTGCCTTAGATACAACTGTACACGGCACACTTATAGGTCTTCACCAACCTGCTATTACGTAAGTTAGAGTATGTGCCTTAGATACAACTGTACATGGCACACTTATAGGTCTTCACCAACCTGCAATTACGTAAGTTAGAGTATGTGCCTTAGATACAACTGTACATGGCACACTTATAGGTCTTCACCAACCTGCAATTACGTAAGTTAGAGTATGTGCCTTAGATACAACTGTACATGGCACACTTATAGGTCTTCACCAACCTGCAATTACGTAAGTTAGAGTATGTGCCTTAGATACAACTGTACATGGCACACTTATAGGTCTACACCAACCGGCAATTACGTAAGTTAGAGTATGTGCCTTAGATACAACTGTACACGGCACACTTATAGGTCTTCACCAACCTGCTATTACGTAAGTTAGAGTATGTGCCTTAGATACAACTGTACACGGCACACTTATAGGTCTTCACCAACCTGCTATTACGTAAGTTAGAGTATGTGCCTTAGATACAACTGTACATGGCACACTTATAGGTCTTCACCAACCTGCAATTACGTAAGTTAGAGTATGTGCCTTAGATACAACTGTACATGGCACACTTATAGGTCTACACCAACCGGCAATTACGTAAGTTAGAGTATGTGCCTTAGATACAACTGTACACGGCACACTTATAGGTCTCCACCAACCTGCTATTACGTAAGTTAGAGTATGTGCCTTAGATACAACTGTACATGGCACACTTATAGGTCTACACCAACCTGCAATTACGTAAGTTAGAGTATGTGCCTTAGATACAACTGTACACTGCACACTTATAGGATTACACCAACCTGCTATTACGTAAGTTAGAGTATGTGCCTTAGATACAACTGTACACTGCACACTTATAGGTCTACACCAACCTGCTATTACGTAAGTTAGAGTATGTGCCTTAGATACAACTGTACATGGCACACTTATAGGTCTTCACCAACCTGCTATTACGTAAGTTAGAGTATGTGCCTTAGATACAACTGTACATGGCACACTTATAGGTCTCCACCAACCTGCAATTACGTAAGTTAGAGTATGTGCCTTAGATACAACTGTACATGGCACACTTATAGGTCTACACCAACCGGCAATTACGTAAGTTAGAGTATGTGCCTTAGATACAACTGTACACGGCACACTTATAGGTCTCCACCAACCTGCTATTACGTAAGTTAGAGTATGTGCCTTAGATACAACTGTACATGGCACACTTATAGGTCTACACCAACCTGCAATTACGTAAGTTAGAGTATGTGCCTTAGATACAACTGTACACGGCACACTTATAGGTCTCCACCAACCTGCTATTACGTAAGTTAGAGTATGTGCCTTAGATACAACTGTACATGGCACACTTATAGGTCTTCACCAACCTGCTATTACGTCAGTTAGAGTATGTGCCTTAGATACAACTGTACACGGCACACTTATAGGTCTACACCAACCTGCAATTACGTAAGTTAGAGTATGTGCCTTAGATACAACTGTACATGGCACACTTATAGGTCTTCACCAACCTGCAATTACGTAAGTTATGTGCCTTAGATACAACTGTACACGGCACACTTATAGGTCTTCACCAACCTGCTATTACGTAAGTTATGTGCCTTAGATACAACTGTACATGGCACACTTATAGGATTACACCAACCTGCTATTACGTAAGTTATGTGCCTTAGATACAACTGTACACGGCACACTTATAGGTCTACACCAACCTGCTATTACGTAAGTTAGAGTATGTGCCTTAGATACAACTGTACATGGCACACTTATAGGATTACACCAACCTGCTATTACGTAAGTTAGAGTATGTGCCTTAGATACAACTGTACATGGCACACTTATAGGTCTACACCAACCTGCTATTACGTAAGTTAGAGTATGTGCCTTAGATACAACTGTACACGGCACACTTATAGGTCTACACCAACCTGCTATTACGTAAGTTAGAGTATGTGCCTTAGATACAACTGTACATGGCACACTTATAGGTCTACACCAACCTGCTATTACGTAAGTTAGAGTATGTGCCTTAGATACAACTGTACATGGCACACTTATAGGTCTTCACCAACCTGCTATTACGTAAGTTATGTGCCTTAGATACAACTGTACACGGCACACTTATAGGTCTACACCAACCTGCTATTACGTAAGTTAGAGTATGTGCCTTAGATACAACTGTACACGGCACACTTATAGGTCTACACCAACCTGCTATTACGTAAGTTAGAGTATGTGCCTTAGATACAACTGTACACGGCACACTTATAGGTCTTCACCAACCTGCTATTACGTAAGTTATGTGCCTTAGATACAACTGTACACGGCACACTTATAGGTCTACACCAACCTGCTATTACGTAAGTTAGAGTATGTGCCTTAGATACAACTGTACATGGCACACTTATAGGTCTCCACCAACCTGCAATTACGTAAGTTAGAGTATGTGCCTTAGATACAACTGTACACGGCACACTTATAGGTCTACACCAACCTGCAATTACGTAAGTTAGAGTATGTGCCTTAGATACAACTGTACACGGCACACTTATAGGTCTACACCAACCTGCTATTACGTAAGTTAGAGTATGTGCCTTAGATACAACTGTACATGGCACACTTATAGGTCTACACCAACCTGCAATTACTTAAGTTAGAGTATGTGCCTTAGATACAACTGTACACGGCACACTTATAGGTCTACACCAACCTGCAATTACGTAAGTTAGAGTATGTGCCTTAGATACAACTGTACATGGCACACTTATAGGTCTTCACCAACCTGCAATTACGTAAGTAAGAGTATGTGCCTTAGATACAACTGTACACGGCACACTTATAGGTCTCCACCAACCAGCTATTACGTAAGTTAGAGTATGTGCCTTAGATACAACTGTACATGGCACACTTATAGGTCTTCACCAACCTGCTATTACGTAAGTTAGAGTATGTGCCTTAGATACAACTGTACACGGCACACTTATAGGTCTACACCAACCTGCAATTACGTAAGTTAGAGTATGTGCCTTAGATACAACTGTACATGGCACACTTATAGGTCTTCACCAACCTGCTATTACGTAAGTTAGAGTATGTGCCTTAGATACAACTGTACACGGCACACTTATAGGTCTACACCAACCTGCTATTACGTAAGTTAGAGTATGTGCCTTAGATACAACTGTACACGGCACACTTATAGGTCTTCACCAACCTGCTATTACGTAAGTTAGAGTATGTGCCTTAGATACAACTGTACACTGCACACTTATAGGTCTACACCAACCTGCAATTACGTAAGTTAGAGTATGTGCCTTAGATACAACTGTACACTGCACACTTATAGGATTACACCAACCTGCTATTACGTAAGTTAGAGTATGTGCCTTAGATACAACTGTACACGGCACACTTATAGGTCTTCACCAACCTGCTATTACGTAAGTTAGAGTATGTGCCTTAGATACAACTGTACACAGCACACTTATAGGTCTACACCAACCTGCTATTACGTAAGTTAGAGTATGTGCCTTAGATACAACTGTACACGGCACACTTATAGGTCTACACCAACCTGCTATTACGTAAGTTAGAGTATGTGCCTTAGATACAACTGTACACGGCACACTTATAGGTCTACACCAACCTGCTATTACGTAAGTTAGAGTATGTGCCTTAGATACAACTGTACACTGCACACTTATAGGTCTACACCAACCTGCTATTACGTAAGTTAGAGTATGTGCCTTAGATACAACTGTACATGGCACACTAATAGGTCTACACCAACCTGCTATTACGTAAGTTAGAGTATGTGCCTTAGATACAACTGTACACGGCACACTTATAGGTCTACACCAACCAGCTATTACGTAAGTTAGAGTATGTGCCTTAGATACAACTGTACACGGCACACTTATAGGTCTACACCAACCAGCTATTACGTAAGTTAGAGTATGTGCCTTAGATACAACTGTACACGGCACACTTATAGGTCTTCACCAACCTGCAATTACGTAAGTTAGAGTATGTGCCTTAGATACAACTGTACATGGCACACTTATAGGTCTTCACCAACCTGCTATTACGTAAGTTAGAGTATGTGCCTTAGATACAACTGTACACGGCACACTTATAGGTCTACACCAACCTGCTATTACGTAAGTTAGAGTATGTGCCTTAGATACAACTGTACACGGCACACTTATAGGTCTTCACCAACCTGCTATTACGTAAGTTAGAGTATGTGCCTTAGATACAACTGTACACTGCACACTTATAGGTCTACACCAACCTGCAATTACGTAAGTTAGAGTATGTGCCTTAGATACAACTGTACACTGCACACTTATAGGATTACACCAACCTGCTATTACGTAAGTTAGAGTATGTGCCTTAGATACAACTGTACACGGCACACTTATAGGTCTTCACCAACCTGCTATTACGTAAGTTAGAGTATGTGCCTTAGATACAACTGTACACAGCACACTTATAGGTCTACACCAACCTGCTATTACGTAAGTTAGAGTATGTGCCTTAGATACAACTGTACACGGCACACTTATAGGTCTACACCAACCTGCTATTACGTAAGTTAGAGTATGTGCCTTAGATACAACTGTACACGGCACACTTATAGGTCTACACCAACCTGCTATTACGTAAGTTAGAGTATGTGCCTTAGATACAACTGTACACTGCACACTTATAGGTCTACACCAACCTGCTATTACGTAAGTTAGAGTATGTGCCTTAGATACAACTGTACATGGCACACTAATAGGTCTACACCAACCTGCTATTACGTAAGTTAGAGTATGTGCCTTAGATACAACTGTACACGGCACACTTATAGGTCTACACCAACCAGCTATTACGTAAGTTAGAGTATGTGCCTTAGATACAACTGTACACGGCACACTTATAGGTCTACACCAACCAGCTATTACGTAAGTTAGAGTATGTGCCTTAGATACAACTGTACACGGCACACTTATAGGTCTTCACCAACCTGCAATTACGTAAGTTAGAGTATGTGCCTTAGATACAACTGTACACGGCACACTTATAGGTCTACACCAACCGGCAATTACGTAAGTTAGAGTATGTGCCTTAGATACAACTGTACACGGCACACTTATAGGTCTACACCAACCAGCTATTACGTAAGTTAGAGTATGTGCCTTAGATACAACTGTACATGGCACACTTATAGGTCTCCACCACTCTGCTATTACGTAAGTTAGAGTATGTGCCTTAGATACAACTGTACATGGCACACTTATAGGTCTCCACCAACCTGCTATTACGTAAGTTAGAGTATGTGCCTTAGATACAACTGTACATGGCACACTTATAGGTCTCCACCAACCAGCTATTACGTAAGTTAGAGTATGTGCCTTAGATACAACTGTACATGGCACACTTATAGGTCTCCACCAACCAGCTATTACGTAAGTTAGAGTATGTGCCTTAGATACAACTGTACATGGCACACTTATAGGTCTCCACCAACCAGCTATTACGTAAGTTAGAGTATGTGCCTTAGATACAACTGTACATGGCACACTTATAGGTCTCCACCAACCTGCTATTACGTAAGTTAGAGTATGTGCCTTAGATACAACTGTACATGGCACACTTATAGGTCTTCACCAACCTGCTATTACGTAAGTTAGAGTATGTGCCTTAGATACAACTGTACACTGCACACTTATAGGTCTTCACCAACCTGCAATTACGTAAGTTAGAGTATGTGCCTTAGATACAACTGTACATGGCACACTTATAGGTCTTCACCAACCTGCTATTACGTAAGTTAGAGTATGTGCCTTAGATACAACTGTACACGGCACACTTATAGGTCTACACCAACCTGCTATTACGTAAGTTAGAGTATGTGCCTTAGATACAACTGTACACGGCACACTTATAGGTCTACACCAACCTGCTATTACGTAAGTTAGAGTATGTGCCTTAGATACAACTGTACACGGCACACTTATAGGATTACACCAACCTGCTATTACGTAAGTTATGTGCCTTAGATACAACTGTACACGGCACACTTATAGGTCTACACCAACCTGCTATTACGTAAGTTAGAGTATGTGCCTTAGATACAACTGTACACGGCACACTTATAGGTCTACACCAACCTGCTATTACGTAAGTTAGAGTATGTGCCTTAGATACAACTGTACACGGCACACTTATAGGTCTACACCAACCTGCTATTACGTAAGTTAGAGTATGTGCCTTAGATACAACTGTACACGGCACACTTATAGGTCTACACCAACCTGCTATTACGTAAGTTAGAGTATGTGCCTTAGATACAACTGTACACGGCACACTTATAGGTCTACACCAACCTGCTATTACGTAAGTTAGAGTATGTGCCTTAGATACAACTGTACACGGCACACTTATAGGTCTACACCAACCTGCTATTACGTAAGTTAGAGTATGTGCCTTAGATACAACTGTACACGGCACACTTATAGGTCTACACCAACCTGCTATTACGTAAGTTATGTGCCTTAGATACAACTGTACATGGCACACTTATAGGTCTACACCAACCTGCTATTACGTAAGTTAGAGTATGTGCCTTAGATACAACTGTACACTGCACACTTATAGGATTACACCAACCTGCTATTACGTAAGTTAGAGTATGTGCCTTAGATACAACTGTACACAGCACACTTATAGGTCTTCACCAACCTGCTATTACGTAAGTTAGAGTATGTGCCTTAGATACAACTGTACATGGCACACTTATAGGTCTACACCAACCTGCAATTACGTAAGTTAGAGTATGTGCCTTAGATACAACTGTACACGGCACACTTATAGGTCTACACCAACCTGCTATTACGTAAGTTAGAGTATGTGCCTTAGATACAACTGTACATGGCACACTTATAGGTCTCCACCAACCTGCTATTACCTAAGTTAGAGTATGTGCCTTAGATACAACTGTACATGGCACACTTATAGGTCTTCACCAACCTGCAATTACGTAAGTTAGAGTATGTGCCTTAGATACAACTGTACATGGCACACTTATAGGTCTTCACCAACCTGCAATTACGTAAGTTAGAGTATGTGCCTTAGATACAACTGTACACGGCACACTTATAGGTCTACACCAACCGGCAATTACGTAAGTTAGAGTATGTGCCTTAGATACAACTGTACACGGCACACTTATAGGTCTACACCAACCGGCAATTACGTAAGTTAGAGTATGTGCCTTAGATACAACTGTACATGGCACACTTATAGGTCTACACCAACCTGCTATTACGTAAGTTAGAGTATGTGCCTTAGATACAACTGTACACGGCACACTTATAGGGCTTCACCAACCTGCAATTACGTAAGTTAGAGTATGTGCCTTAGATACAACTGTACATGGCACACTTATAGGGCTACACGAACCTGCAATTACGTAAGTTAGAGTATGTGCCTTAGATACAACTGTACACGGCACACTTATAGGTCTACACCAACCTGCTATTACGTAAGTTAGAGTATGTGCCTTAGATACAACTGTTCATGGCACACTTATAGGTCTACACCAACCTGCTATTACGTAAGTTAGAGTATGTGCCTTAGATACAACTGTACACGGCACACTTATAGGTCTACACCAACCTGCTATTACGTAAGTTAGAGTATGTGCCTTAGATACAACTGTACACGGCACACTTATAGGTCTACACCAACCTGCTATTACGTAAGTTAGAGTATGTGCCTTAGATACAACTGTTCATGGCACACTTATAGGTCTACACCAACCTGCTATTACGTAAGTTAGAGTATGTGCCTTAGATACAACTGTACACGGCACACTTATAGGTCTTCACCAACCTGCTATTACGTAAGTTAGAGTATGTGCCTTAGATACAACTGTACACGGCACACTTATAGGTCTTCACCAACCTGCAATTACGTAAGTTAGAGTTCTGCATAGTAATGGTACATTGATATCTAAAACATTTGTAATACATGTAGGTCTACATCAATCTAATTTAAGCAGTAAACAACCTTAGAAGCAATGAAACCACATCTATTGTCTAGTGGTTGCATGCTGAACTCACTTCTGGCAGTCTTCAATTCAAGCCCTGGCCAGGTCTTATGTAAAGTCTGGATAATTGGTACTGTCTGCTTAGCTGCTAAACACCAAGTATTGAGAAGTAAGAGCAAAGTGTTTTGGTATGGAGTGTCTGTTTAAACAACATGTCTTCCTGCTGACTACAAAGATCAAAAACTTAATTCAAGTCAAATCCCTAATGGTTATATGGGTGAAAAAAAAATACAATTTGAATTTTTTTTTAGTGCCAATTGTGAAATATAATCAGAACATATTAATAAAATTTGAAATGTGGGGAAACTCTTTGTTTGAAGGATAGTTTGATATAAAATATATTTGCAGACTACCAAGACCCCCAAAATCAGCCTGGACTAAGAATGGACCTGGAGAGAATAGTATAGAAATGGTCTACTTTGGGTCAGCAGCACAGTATGGGGTAAGGCATTGTGAGCTTTAAGTAAACTTTATTAGTAAACCATTAAATACAGGAAATTTATGTACATGTAATGTACATGATATATTAATTTAAGGAGTATGACATTTATCAGATTTCATCTTTGCAGTTTTCAAATATGTGTAAAAATAGAGTGATGTTTCCAATGAGCATTGATAAGACAACTATCAACTATTATGTGATTTAAGCAATTATAGATCAAGATCACTGTATGGGCTTCAACAATGAGCAAAACTGTTACTGAATAGTAATTTAATGCTTAAACATACAATATGGCAAACAGTTTGAAAGAGAATGTCAAAATGCTATAACCATGCCAAAACAATAAAACAAAAACAAAATATAACAGTCAGCAGCAATCAACAATCACTAAATAACAGGCTCCTCACCTGGGACAGGCACACAAAGAATGTCATGGTATTAAACATGTTTAACTATTTTGTAGGATTATTCCAGAAATGATACAGTTAGATTACATACAGCTTTCAATGTTCACAGAAAACTCTGTACTGTTTTGTTATCAGCTTATGAAAGTTTACAGGCAACGTTTGAATTGTACCTCAAGACTATGAGAAATTCTATCTTTAAACTTGGTAACAATATTTTAGAATTCATTTTGCAATATGTGCAGTATTACTCAGCCTCTTGTGAACTCAAATTTACCAAATGTAGCAACACTGATTATCTTCTAGTTTGACAAACTTACAAAGATGACAACTTTCAACCCTTGATACTTGAGACTTTCAACATAAAACTCAATCATGATCAGAAAAACATGCAAGAAATAAATTCAAGATGTATTACAAAAGTTGCTCATCCAAAATTTCGGGACATTGATCTAAAGAATAAGGAACAAATTGCTTCAATGATATGCGAATTAATGCCTTCTAGATCTCTCCACTACATTAGTTGTGAAAGAGATCTAAAAATATATATTTCCAATGCTGCTGTTAAGATTTAATGCAGAACATTTTATCCCTTCATACACATTGATTTATGTTAAATCAATTTTTTTTTGAAAGATACCAAAAAGATACATTTTAATCCATCTTTAGTTAATTAAAACTGACTTTTTTTTTTATATAAACTCTATTTTAGAACACATGAATTGTCATCGACGTCTAGAGATTATCATGGATAGTATACAGGTAATTCCATTCTCAATTTTAATTAATGGATTTAGTATTGAAAAACAATAAAATTTAAATTATTGGTTACAATATGATAAGAAGGTAGCAGAATAATGAAATAATGTATCCACAAAGAATCAGTTTTTGTAAAACCATTAAGTTTGTTCACAAAAAACTAAATAGACATAAATTTACATCTCTATGATATTTCATTAAAAAAGTAAAGGAAAGCAAAAAAACTAAAAAGTATTTATTTTCCATAGTAACAATATAGACAGAACAGATAAAAGTTGAGTGCAAATAGTTTACACCATCAATGAAACTAAGCAATTTGTTCTTGAAGGCCCCTTTTCTTAAGAAATATTTTGTGATTAATTTCAGTGTTTTGACAACGAAGAAGATCTGATTAACAAAGCCACAACAGATGTAACACAGCTTTGTGCAGAAAATGTGAACTTATGGTTCCAGTTTGTAGAAGTAGTAGCTTTAGACAGAAGTGTTCTGCATCTACTCACACAGGAACATCATACGTCTAGGGTACAACACTAATACAATTATAATCATTTCAAATGCACAGGCACAAAAAAGTTAACCGGAATTCATTTTTATTTAAGGGTTACTTATGTGTATTTCATGGGTATTGTTAAATAAAGATATCTGAAAGGCTTGTAGGTGGAATTTGTCAGAACCAAAAAAAAATTATCAACAAAAATACAGTTATTCCTCAAGCCACCAAAACTGTAACAATAAAAAAAGAATTTACAACACTTGTTACCCTTTTCAATGGCCCCTCCGTAGGCAACCAAGCCATTTAGTTTTACCTAGACTCTCTGTTTTTCTGTTTGTCCTTCAGTCCCATTTCTGTTTCCCCACTCTAAGTTAAGTTTGCCTCACCTCATGAGTTTTGCTCATTTATGACTTGGAAAATTTCTATTTTTTTTTGTTTCTGTAAATTAACTTAAGTTCGTCTCATCTAGATATTAACTTCATGCACAATACTCAGAACCACTGCACACAAAAACTTTGAATTTTTAACTGATAGATCATAAGAAGATGTGGTGTGAGTGTCAAAGAGACAACTCTCCTTCCAAATAACAATTTTTAAGTAAACAAATTATAGGTCAATGTACAGCCTTCAACACGAAACCTTGGCTCACACTGAACAACAAGCTATAAAGAGCCCCAAAATTACTAGTGTAAAATCATTCAAACGTGAAAACCAACGGTCTAATGCATGAAACAAACACTTATAAATATCTTTTTTGTAATACTTTTTTGAATTTGTATTCATCAGGTACACTCAAAATAAACATTTTAAAGCCAGAGACATTGAAATACATTAAATTATAGTCATGCAGAAGTTTTTTTTTTAAAAACTAAATTTGGTTGCCCACTGGCATCCATGTACACTGGTAACAAAAACAAGTTTGGGTTATTCAAGTTGAAATGAAAATGTCAGTGGTCTATCTAAGTGTATGTAGAATATGTTGATTTTTAGAAATTTTTTATATGTTCTCCACAGTGAAAATCATTTTGTTGTAAGAAAGTATTGGTGAGAAAAGCGTTGTGATTATTAACATGTAACCAGTGTCTGTATGTCTCCCTGCATTTTATGATTAAAATACAATCTGCTTCAATGGAAAGGAAAAAAGTGTGAAGACTGTTTGGTGATGGTACTGTTCTATGATAAGACTGGAATCATTTTTTTAAACAGATTTCCTTCATGATTTTTTTTAATCCTGATTTTTTATTACAAAAGAAATTAATACTAAAATTTTGTGATCATTCAAGATTTAAAATTTATAAATATATACAGAAATATTATAGAAGAATATTATTCCCATAAAAATGGAAGTTTGATGTAAAACAAGCTAAAAAAGACCAGACTATTTTATGGATTAAACAGCATATGTTTCAAACATTGCCCTATCATAATGTTATTTTACCATGCATATTTCTTTTTTCTGATTGTAACCTTTATTAAAACTGTTACATTTATTGTAGGCTAAAAGATTTGCAGAAGGGTTTTTCACACATGATTACCCAAAACCAGAATGTCTTTCCTGTTATGAACCAAGGTTTGTGTTTGTATATTATGGGCTTTGTATGAAAGACATGAAAAATCAGAATTTATATTCAGGAACTTAACAAATATTTGTTTAATACCTTTATGAATAGTTTTAATTTTAAAATATGGATTGCATTCTGAAGTAAAAATTGATGAGGTGAGACAACCTGACATAATTCTTGGTCATTTGATGACTGAGCCATTTCTATAATGTTTAGAACTTATGTTTAAAAATGAGTGATACTTTAGTTCTATTTGTGTTGTTTTGGAGATTCTTTATTATTGGGTACCAATTTTCGTGAGTAAACAAGACCAATTTAAATGGTCAACGAGGTATAAATCGTCTATTGGCTGTCAGATATGCAGACACTTGTAAAACCATGAAATCAAACGTTCATAAAAAATCAATATTTGCCTCAATCCAAGAAAATAAAAGAATCCACAGTAAAAAAAAAAAGTATTCTCAACTTATCAGTTGAAGTTTTTGACACATATATTTTAAAAATGTGAAAAATCATTAGATTTTTAAAAACCATATGTATTTTTAAGTGCAGATGGTTTTTTATTGATGAATAACAGGGTAAAGGTTATTTGATATTTTCAGGGAATTAGGCTTTCAGTTAATAGATAAGGAAATAAAACTGTTTGCATTAGAAAAGGTCAAGTAACAAATAATAAGTCAAGGAATATATATATATATATAAAAAAGATGTGGTATGATAGCCAATGAGACAACTCTCCACAAGAGACCAAAATGACACAAGAATTAACAACTATAGGTCACTTTACAGCCTTCAACAATGAGCAAAGCCCATAATGCATATATAGTCAGTTATAAAAGGCATTTCTTTTCTTTAAACCTTTTAAAATTCAAACTGCCTCATAATCATGTTATTAAAAATAAAGAGATTTTGTATCTTTAAGGCTTGCATGCCATGAACCTGTTGCTGTCTTTTATCAGAGAGGTTTCTGTCAAAGGTGGAAGTTGAGTCATTAAATTTGACAATAGATTGAAAGCTATTTATTTCATTATGAGATTTTTCTTATTTGTCAGTTTCCATGGACATGCTGAGTTGTGTAACATTGTACGGAGTTCCGAGTATTTCCAGAACCTGCCGTCTTTACAATTAGAGATCAGTGATATTGATGGAGATTATACCACATTACCTATCATCTTTGAAGATGTGTATTGTGATCACATTCCTATGTCTAATGGTAGGTTCATACTTAAATAAGCTGATAAGGAGTAATGTCACGTTATGTGGGAAATTGGAAAAATAATGTGTCTATTCCAAGAAATGATTGAAGTAGAGTTTAGAAAGTTAAGTGGATATTGTGGTAGGGTTAAAGGTTTTTAAAGGTGATTTAGTCTGATTTTTAAGTTGAGAAAAAGTTTTTGCCTCAAAGCTTGTCTATTTATTGATTTTTAAATTAGACTTTTGTTAACAAAGAAAGACATGTAGTGCAACTGCTTTTTAGCTCACCTGGCCTAAAAGGCCATGTGAGCTTTTCTCATCACTTGGCGTCCGTCGTCGGCGTCGTCGTCGTCTGTCGTCGTTAACAATTTTTCAAACATCTTCTCCTCTGAAACTACTGAATGGATTTGAATGAAACTTAGCATGATTGTTCCTTAGAGTACCCTGCACAAAGTGTGTGCTTCGATTTTTGATCCGTTAAAAAACATGGCTGCCGTTACTTAAAATAGAACATAGGGGTCATATGCAGTTTTTGGCTTATATCTCAAAAACGAAAGCATTTAGAGCAAATCTGACATGGGGTAAAAATGTTCATTAGGTCAAGATCTATCAGCCCTGAAATTTTCAGATGAATCAAACAATCATTGTTGGGTTGCTGCCACTTAATTGGTATTTTTAAGGAAATTTTGCAGTTTTTGGTCATTATCTTGAATATTATTATAGATACAGATAAACTGTAAACAGCAAAAATGATCAGCAAAGTAAGATCTACAAGTTAGTCAATTTGACCAAAATTGTCAATTGACCTCTTAAGGAGTTATTGCCCTTTAAAGACTTTTTTTACAATTTGTTCATCATGTTGACTTACTTTAAAAAATCTTCTCCTTTGAAACTGCTGTATCAATTTCAGCCAAACTTAGGCTAAATTAGTTTCAGAGTTTCAGAGTATCTAGTATAAATTTTATATTTCATTTCCTTGTATGTCAAGAAACATAGCTCCTATGGCTAAAATAGAACATAGGAGAAAATGATTTTTTTTTGCTTTTGAAGAAAATAGGATGATTCAAAGAACATTTAAATAAATAGAAAAGCCAAAATAATCATTGATGAGAGATAAAACCAAAACAAATCAGGTGAGCGATTCAGGCTCTTGAGAGCCTCTTGTTTAAATCGATATCAATTCACCAAAAGGAGGATCAATAGTTAATTCACATCTTTATTTTATTGTCTGAAATCTTACTGCCCATGATGTCACCATTATTATGTGTTCAAGCATATACCTTAAATGAAATTTTTAAAGCTTGTGTCAACTTGAACAAAAGTAAGTTGTGGTTTGTAAAAAAAAAATATAAATGTTTTAGTGAACATTGATTTACAATAGTGTGGGGTTATCATTTGCATTTCTAAAGTCATGAGGATTGTAGTTGATTAAGTTAGAAGATTTTTAAATAACAAAAATCATGAACTCTACTAACATATGGGAAGAAATAATATATATGTTAGACTCAGATCAACGTCCGGCCACTAATCGACATCCGTTTAACATATCGACGTCCAAATTTGACGTCACATTCTCAAATCGACGTCCAATATTTTGATACTCTAATCAAAGTCCAATGTGACTGCCAACACCAAAAAAAAATGGACGTCGATTAGACAGGCATAAAATTAGCCGTTGATTTGGAATGTTATTCCATTGTGACGTCACATTTGGACGTTGATTAGAGACCGGACGTCGATCTGAGTCTTACGTATATATATATAAATTATGCAATCTATTTACCTCTGATTAAATGATTTGACAAATTTCTATATAATTATGATAACACAGATGACCTACCAGTTTCACCTCTGTTTGAATTATTTCAAATATTGACGGTATCTACACATAATCTGCATAATGCAATCGATGTTAGTGATGTAAATGTAATTGGTGAGTAGATGACCACTGGTCAAATAATGATGTGTGACCATCAATCATCAATAGAAAGCTAGTCAGTCATGTTATTGCATGAAATAAGAAGATATAAAGAAATTAAGGTTGTCATCTAAATATTCTAGGATAAAGGGATAGTCAGATAATTTTGTGAGTTAAAATAGCACAACTGTTTTCTGTACTATATGTTTTCAAGAACATGGAACTTTTTCTAGAATGTAATATGACATTAAGCAAGAAACAATCAAAAACATAAAAAATGCATTTATAATTAGTAATACTTACCAATTCTTTTATTCTTAAACTTATATGAGTATTTTACTCAGAACATCTAGATATCTATAGGCTAAATTTATTGTAAGGTAGATAGACACTTAAATTTAAATATTCATATGTTTTCCTAAATTTGTCCTCTTTTATTCCTTAAAATACTAAAATAGTTTCCAAAATATTGGTCTCTAACTTTTGTGCAAGATATTTATGGAAAAGCATTCTTAGGTGATGGGCGTAATGGGCAGTAAGTAAAAGTAATTCTTAAGTGAATGAAATGGATACTACATCTAGAAAGACAAGTTATGATAACCTTAATTTCTCAAAAGTTAAGCTAAATCATTTACCATGGAGTTGGTCACATAATTATTTATTCTGCACCAGTTTTTTTTTTAGCAGATTCTTTTTTTACACAGCATAAAGATTGATGACAGAAACTCATGTGTTATATATTTTCTTGCAAGTTGTCAGTTTTATTTAGATTTTTACAGAAGCTATTTAAAAAAATAATAGTTGGTATATTATTGTTTTAGTGAAACAGCTAGACTTGCATCTTTATTATTAATATATATATATATATCTTACCAAAGCAATTTTCATTTTAACAACTATTAGTTTGGCAAACAGCCTCTTAAAATTTCTCAAAGGTGGATCCAGCACTGACAAACTAAAAATAGAAATGTGCTTAAAAAAACACAATTACACAGCAATAAGGAGAGTTATGTCCCTCTACCCTAGCCTGGATCCATCTTTGTTTAGATAGAGCTGACTATTTAGAAGAAATTATAATACATGACATAGGTATACACTTTGTGATGCATGTGCCACTTTGTCAAGTCATGCTTTAACTTGAACAGGCCTTGAATGTGATTTTGTTTTGCCTTGATGACTAGAAGTTTAAAAAGCAAGACCTAGGTGTGCTGTTTCCAGTGTGTGTGGAAGAATCAACAATGTATTAGTTTATGATGAGTAGATGTAGTTTATAGGGAACCATTTGTGAAAGGTCAATTATATTTGGTATGCACATGTATTAGCATTGGAACATCTCATTTCCATTGAGTTTACTGGGCCTAGCCAACTGAGTCATATATTGACTTTATAACTTTTACTTAGTTTATATGTTAAAATTTGTGATTAAGTCAGTTTGGGGGACCACAAGTGGTTTGTTTGTGCTAGTTGACATGCAATTGTATTATCATTTCCATGGATATAATATGACCCCTGCACCTTCATTATTGTTTTTTGACTTTGAAACTTTTCATAGTTTAAATATTAAACCTTTTTGTTTGGGTCAGTTTAAAGGAAACCACTTATTATAAATAATTGTATTTTGCACTGCATCTTTAGTCCTGGTTCAATGTTCAAAGGAAAATATAATGAATACATTAATGTATTGCTTCATAAAATCTATCTGAATTACATGAAGCATGCATCTGTTCTTGAGTTCACACTCTGAATTGTGAAAAACAGAAAAATTTAAAATAACAAATAAAAAATAATAAAATTTCATTTTGCTTAAATAATAAATGTTCTAATCGCATGTATTTCCAAGTGATGACAATGTTCAAGTTAACATTTGAGAACAGTGTATTAACACTTATAGATAAGATATAAAGTTGATAATAAGTTTCTATCCAAACTGTCAAGGCAAATATTTCCATTTATTTTTCCAATCTTTTTTTTGTGTGATATCTTTCTCTAGCTATGAATTTTTATTTTTAATGCAACTTTTAATTAATTTCCTTAAAGAAATTACAACATCAATTTAAATGTAATTTATGTAACTAATCTCCGACCCAGAATTTATTTATGATTTATAACATGATGATTGGGCTGTTTTCAGTTGAATCGACACCACAGCCGAGTAGAAAAATAGTAGAGAGAGCACAGAGCTTTATTTGTGGTATACACACAATGCATGTCATGTGTTTGATTATTTTGTAGTGTTTGCAATTGTTTTGTTTATTCTCATGAATGTCATGGTACAGTTAATGCTTATATTTAATGTGTTTAACAGTACTTTATACTTGTTATTGTGTATGTTATGACCAAAAATGAAGCGGACATAATGGCTTCAAATTGTCATTATTCTGAAGTATATATGTTTGATGCCCCTTGTTTCAGACAAGTTTTATGCCAATTATACCTTTTACTGTCCAAATATACAAACCAGTTCATAACAAGTCATATTTTAATACAGACTTTCTGATGCAAAATGGAGGTTGTTTTATGTTGAAGACCCTTTACTGACTGAATGTCCCATCTACCATCATTAAAAGTAATCTGGGGCATTTGTGAGTCTGTGCAGGATGTATAAATATGCTGCATAGTTTGGCCCAAATGGGGATGTAAAATCAGCTGATTTATGTAAGGATGAAAGCAATGTTGTCTGCAAGCAAAAGAATCCTTACAACCATATTTTCTGTAGGCCTGTTGCAAGGCATATTTTCTGTAGGCCTGTTGCAAGGCATAATTTCTGCCTGATCAAGTTTCTGGTGGCAATCAAAATCAATGCACTTCATCTGATTCAATCGCCTTTAAGAATCTTGCTATTGGAAATATTGTTAATTAGTTCTTGCTTAAAACATGCATAAAAATATTTGATCCTTGAAAAAGTTTAAAAAGGACCAATACCAAATATATTTAGTATTTGGTAATTTCAGTGCTGTCTTTTTGTGGTTTTTTTTTTTTGTTTTTTTTTGGGGGGGGGGTCTTTATCACAGAAAGGTGATTTGTTTGGTGTACTATCCATTATGTAAATGATGTATGGAATCAGTCTGTCAGCTATTGATCATTTAAACATTTTTGTCCAAATTCCACTGAGGGTCGTAGACTTAAGTGACACAACAGATGCAACATATTTCCAAGGATATGTTTATGTTTATGTTGACTGTGGTTTGTTTAATATAGTTTTGTTGTCTGTGACTAATACTATAACCAGTGTAAAAAAAAAGTTCGTTTATAATAAATGTTTTCCATTCTTACGGTTAGAAACTGTCACTTTTAAAAAAAAAATTCAAAAACATTTAAATATTTGTGTTAAAGTTATACATTGTGTATATACAGGTGATATTCAAGGCTTGACACACAATATCAGATAAAACAATTTAATTGATGGATTTTGGAAATAACCTTTATTAATGTTGTAAATTTCAGTATTTCCTTGCATGTATATATATAGATTGAAATAGAAATTGAATGAGATATAACTTGCATGAAAACCAGTGAAAATCCTTGTCCTTTGGTCTTTGGTTGTTAGTTGTCTCATTGACTATATTACCGCATGTCCTTATAGTTGTATAGTACAGAACTTATAAACTGGAATAATTGAAAGGTTTCTAAGACATTTTATTTTTATTTTTCAGAAAAATTTCGAATCAAAACTCAGGGATCACAGAAAGAAAAAACAGAAAAGCTGAAAGCAATTAGATCCAATTCAAATGCCTCAATCAGTTCTAATACAAGTAAACAGAAAAAGAAATTCATTAAGAATATCAGACCAGACACTTTTAAACGTCCATCTTCTTACTCCTGCTCTGAAGCTGAAGCAATTGCTGCCAAGGATCCGGTAAAGGATTGTATGCTTGTTGGATATAGAAAACTTGACCAAACAACAACAGTGACAGCCACTGACACTCGATCCTCAAACAGACAGTCAATAGTCCTTGGAACATTTAGTCCTGCCCCAAACAGGGGAGAAGCTGCAGATCCAATTGAACATCCGCCATTATCAAATGCAGCGTCAATGCCGTCCCTTTTCAATCGGTCAAGCTGGAGTAGGACCAGTATAACATCCTTACCTGAATATACAGGTAGTTCTGGGTCACCCCACACCCATCGTAGGTCAGTCAAGTCAGCGTTAATGAAAAACAAACACATTCATTCAGATTCAGAAGTGTGTGTTAGGAAAAAAGTTTTTGCAGACGAATCAGCTTTGTCTAAAGAAGATTCAGTCGAGGAGAGTGAATCTTTAGGTGGTACGAGTGAATTAACACAAGGTGATGACAAGGTCAGTGAACGTGATATTAACTGTGATATAAATAGTGCTGCAGGAGAAATCGGTATTGAAAATAATTCTTTGTCCAAAATTGATGAACAATCCTCATGTAGTAAATTAGCTAACGATCTTACACAGGCCTTGAAAAAGAAAGAAGATTGGTACGTAAGGTCAGAGGTCGATGAAAATGATGACCAAAGTGATGATGGAACTTGTGTTGCTAATGGATACGATGATATATTAGAAAACTATGATAAAGATGAGCAAACAGAGGCTACAAAGCCTGTAAATAGTACTGTTCATAAACTAAGCAAAGGATCAGACCAAACTAATGGGTCTACACCTAGTCTTTCCAAAGACAGTGGCATTATTACTCAAGATTCTGATGAATCTGAGCATGAACAGGAAGAAAAAATGACTGTTGCTGAATTTTTACGTGACGAATACCTCAGATTAAGAAATTCATCGGAATCTAAACCGGTGTCAACAGACAATACAGACACAACAAAGCCTGATAACTCCACAGAGGAAACAGCTAGTGTAGCCCATCACAGGGCAGCAAGTGATTCTAATATTGTTAAAAGTTTAGAAAGTTCAACAACATCCATTCAGAATTCTTCATCCGAGTCCAAAGGTTTTCATCCATCGAAGTCTTACCCAGAACTTTTATCACATTTACAAAATGATAGTCCTAAACTTGTTTCACAGATAGGCCATGCAACTTTAAGGTGAGTTTTCTTCAGCAAATAGACTGATTGATATGTAAATAAATAATTTTTTCGTTATTTTTCTTCATGTTAGAGTGAGGAACTGTTCATTGAAAATTAATGTTGGAACATATAGGGACCGTTCCAAATCCCTCCGAGATTATATTTCTTTCTTTGATTAATTGTGCATTCACCAAATAATCAATTATAAATTTATTAGGACCCATGTCTAAAAATAATACTTACCCAATATTAAAAAGGATTTTACTTTTGACAAATGTTTTGGCACAACAGCTAAATTTTGGCCAATATCATTAAGTTCACGATTTCAAGATAAAACATAATCAAGTTGAATCATGAATTAAGAAATGTTTGCAAAGTCATGAAAGGGAAAAAGAAGAAAGATATTTGTTCATGCTTTTTATTCAGCTTTGACAGTTAACGTTGCACTCTGGCCAAAATGTTTATTAAAATAAGAAATAAATATTAAAGTCATATCTATGTAGGGTATTTGATTAAAAATGGTGAAACATGTTGAAAGTTCTTTTTTGTCAAGTCTGTCAATACATATTTGGTGTATGTTTCTAATCCCAAACAGAAATGAAAATAAGCTCGTTATCATGTTTGTAAATTGATGATATAGAAGTATGATATAATAGTTTAATAATCACAAGATATATATGTATCAGGTTTGGTGTTGGACTTGGTGGGTATGTACATGTTATCACAGTTGACTGGGATTTTTAAATACATGCCTATTTTAGTTTTATTTACCCTTTTAATTGAAAGTTCATCATCTCTACATGAAACTTCCTCACACACCTACATACATGTATATTTCTCTGCTTGTTTTATTAAACAAAGGCAATATTGAGTCAAAGTTTACATTGTGTTATGGAACCATTAACTATGTGAATGGTACATTTAATGAAGTCATGGTAGTACTCTTGGCTAAGCATTCATTTGAATTTACAAAACCTGTGGATTATATTAATCATGTTAATCATGATTAATAGTCTTAATAGTTACGATTGGAAATACTGCTGTTTAATTTAAGACCAACTTACCTCATGTATATTGTTTTGTTGCTATAAAAGATGAAAACTAATAACTTCTGTGTGATGTCATATCAAGTGTTTAAAATTGAGGCTACCCTAATCATGCCATGAAATATGAATAAGGTCTGCAGTTTTCTTGAAGGGTTACAATAGTCAATATAATGTTTTGGACTGTGAGCAAAAGAAGTTCCTCAGTTCCTTAAACAATTTGAACACTGTTAGTATCCCCACTACACTTAACCCAGTTCACTTCATCACCATTTCAAAATTTATTTATTTTTAGCATGACAATAATTACCCAAAGATGAAGTTTATACAGAGTGATCCCCTTGATTATTTATTTTGACATCATGAAGTACACATCACATAGTTTTTGTTATTGTAAAGCTTGATGCATAGTATGTGTTGTTGATTTCTACACGTTCACCATGTTCACAGATTATTGTGGTTCATTCCCATTTTATAAATTTTCCTTTTGTACAAGTTAGTTGCTTTTAAAAACAAAACTGATAATGTATCTTGTATTTTGAGCTAATCTGTTGTGACAGTAAAAAGAAAATTGTAAATTAGATAGGTATAAAAGAGGGACGAAAGATACCAGAGGGACAGTCAAACTCATAAATCTAAAACTAACTGACAACGCCATGGCTAAAAATGAAAAAGACAAACAGACAAACAATAGTACACATGACACAACAAAGAAAACTAAAGAATAAACAACATGAACCCATATACGAACACAAATAACACGAACTCACATTTACTTCTGCTACCTAAAGTAACCTTACAACACATAATTTACCAGTTTCTAGGAGATAGATAAATAAATTGTGCTTTTGTTTTCCATAGTTCTAGTAACTAAAAATGTCATATTAAGAAAATGAATTGTCACATTGAATATATATAACAGTAGCTTTGGTGTGAACAGTAGCATACAAATTGAAAATTTATGAAAACAAGAATTGGTTGGATTGCCAATAAGAAAACTATTTATCATAGAAAAAATAATAGAGATTTCAGCAACTACCATGTCATACATGAACATCCTCCAATGTAAACTGTACTGTTACCTAAACTATTAAAGTTTCAACCACAAAAAAAGGGAAACAATCTTAAGAAACAACTAGCTTATTTAAGTAAATTACATTTAACCATGTTAACCAGAACAATTATTTTTCTGGGACTCTACACAGGAGAATAGTTTATTTCTTTATACTGTTTTGTTTGTCTGATCTTCTGATTTAAGATATATATTGATTCAGCATTTTGGAAAACTCAAAAACACAATGAATTCAATTCATGGAAACTAAAATCTGAGAATTGTCTATATTCCAAATTTTTTCAACAAGTCTTTTTTTTAAATTTCAGCTTTGTAGAGGCAAGGGAAAATCTGAAAAAACAAATGAAATTTGATGGGCAGCTTTATAGGTAAGTTAATAACATATAATATTTGTTCTTTGTAGGCTTAGTGGTAAAAAAATACTTGTCAGTAACTGTACTGTTTAATCAAATCACAATACCACTAGAAAACTCTATGAGGACCACTACACAGACGTGCAAGAATAGCAGATAACCACATCGTTAATCACTTTATTGACTAACTTTTACTTTTAAATATACTAGATTCTTATTTTACTTTCACTTTCACTTTCTTTTTATATCTATAATGTCACTATACTAGAAGTGTATGTTATAATGTAGAATCAGATATTAGAATGTATTTCCAGATTATTTTGTATTTTTAATTTTTTACCTCTTTAATACTTTTCAATATACTGATTTCTAAGGCCACAGTTTTTTAAATTGTTGGTTTACGGATTTTCCCCATGAAAAAGTCGGGTCGGTCGGTCAGGAAAAAAAAGAAAAAAAAATATCTTTCAAGACAGAAAAAAAAATGCAAAATAAATACATTTCACCTTTCTAACAAAATGATTTTTTATGCTATTTTGTCATCATTTCAAATTTTAGTTCGATGAAATATTCTTTCTCAGCTGTCATTAATATCGCATGACATTGTCTAATGATTTGCCGTAAAAAAGGGGGGTGTTCACAGACAAAGACGAAATTAAATGGTCTTTTCACAAACAAGAAAAACAAATTCGCATAGAACAGAAAACTTGGTGAGTAAATTCTTCAAAAACGAAAACTGATTATGAAAAAAAATGTAAAAAACGTCGTATGAAAATAAGTTTCAACACACGTGTCAAAAACGTAATAGACTCGTCCACGGAAAAATCGAGAATATCGGGTTAATCTAGTGTCATGCATTCCCGTTTTTAATCCAATGGACGATATATTTTTTTTTATTATCCATGAAACAAGAAAATTCTAAATTACTTGTTGATATTCGGAACTTTTACTTCCAAGGTGCTTTTCACCTGTCCACATTTGGACAAGTCTATTTCTATGAGATTATGCATCTTACAGACTGATGACAAATAGGGGAAACGAACTTATTGTGTAAAGGGTTTTAAACATATATTTCGTTCCGCAAAATTATTTGCGTAAACGACATTTCTAGGTCAGTTATAATTGATTTGTCTATTTTTAGAAACGTAAACTGGAAGTTTTATTTTTTCACAACAGAGAGTGTTATCAATTTTGTTAGTGATTCATGCATTTCATTTCATAAAAAAAGAAGAATTTAATTATTTTTCAGGGATAATGCATTTGTTTGGGTCAGCAGGAATATAAAAAAGCATGAAAAGTCAATTTTATTTTTATTCTAGGAATCGGCAAAATTGGGTCGGCGGATCCGTAAACCAACAAAATAAAAAATCCTGGCCTAAGAAATAATGACATGTTGAAAGCATAAATTAATATGAGCAAACTGAAGTCTACATTTTATCAATACTATCTAAGGTTAAATCTTATTTAAGTCCTGCATATCATACTTGTAAAATAAATTTGCAATTTTCAGATTTTGCAAACATTTTGATTTGGTATTCCTAGGTTCATAGTTTAAATGGTTTCAGTCTCAGAGTCCATATTCTTTAGATGCCACCACAAACTAAAGTTAATCTGATTTTTCAGTGAGTTCCAGACCTTAGCATCAACTATACCATATTTTATGATGCCACCAGATGGCGTTGATGACAGTGAAGGCCATCATTTGATTGTATGTGTTCATGGATTAGATGGTATGTTTTTTATAAGAACACAAAATGTTATTGAATCTTAAATCATGAGAATTTCTGTTAGTTTTAAAGAATGCTTGACATTTGATAGAGATTAGAGTTATGTCCCCTCCATCAGTATTTTCTTCCCAATTCATATTTGTCATGGTAATTTGTGTACACAATTATTTATGCATGTTATTTATTGTGTCATAAACTGGAGGGAAATATGCACTACATAATAAGAAAAAAAGATGTTTGTGTCCACAGCTATACAGACAGAAAAAGTTTCAACAAAGTGAAATATATATTATTTCTTTCTACTTTCAACATTATAAAATATGTATTATTTGATTTCACTTTTTAACCATGTAAATGCTTAATTTTCTATTGACAGGAAATAGTGCTGATTTAAGATTGGTGAGAACATACATAGAAATGGGACTGACCGGGTATAAACTAGAATTTCTTATGTCAGAAAGAAACCAGGTGAGTATATGATACAGAATTTAAACCAACACTAGTTGAGTCCTTGGTTTGCCATATAATGTCCCTTGAATATGAGTGTTTGAGTCAATTCAGAGGACACAAGTTTGGCAGCTAATGCCTCTTTAAAGATAAGGACACTACTGAAAACACAATTTGTTAATTAGGATATCAGCATTATGTCTAAAATTAACAGACATTCTGATGGAAATAACTTGTTCTAATTTGTATTCAAAAATTATTTTGACTTTCCTCATGATGGTGCATGGACAATAATGTTATTCAAATCTTTTTATCCTCCGTCAATTTATAATTCTGCTGAACAGGTGTGTATTTGGTTTTAATCAAGTTGTAGTTTTATTGATTACGTTTTAGTTAAGACGTCAAATTTCTTTCTCCCTTCTGATCTCTCTATTGTCACATCCCAAGATAGACATTTTCTCCATGTTGTCTGGAAAACTGTTCAAAGAAAGCACCATTGTTTTGCTGATCATTGGGAAATAAGACAAGCTTGCCTGAATATTATTAAAAAAAAATTTCGAAAGAGATTTGTTTGATTACCTGAGATTGTTTTCAGAAATTCATAGAAATTGTTTGTTTGTGACAATTTTACCCTCAGACGATTACCTTAGATTTTAAAAAAGAAAAACAATTTAATTCTGGTTTGTTTGGAGAAGGATATTTATAATTTTACAAAGTTAATAAAAAAATATTATTCTGTTTCAGGACACATTTGCAGACTTTGATGTAATGACAGAAAGATTAGCCAATGAAATTATAGCTTACATTGATATGTATGGATTAAATGTTACCAAACTAAGGTAATATCATCAACACATTGTGTTTATAGGTGGTTTATGTAACTCATCAACAATTTACACAGTTTTCAGTGTTTCACTGAGTATAATGGAACAATCAGGCAATGACTTATTTTTCTCAGTGATTAAAAATTATGAAAATATATGACTATATTAATATGTTACTAATAAAAAAAGCTGATTTCATATTTCTGCTTTTGGATAAAAATAATGAATATTTGATAATTGTTTACAAGTTAATATCATTCAGTGTTCTGTTTGACCTATTTTGATGATGTTATATATTTCATCCTATGAACTAGGGATGTTATATATTTCATCCTATGAACTAGGGATGTTATATATTTCATCCTATGAACTAGGGACGTTATATATTTCATCCTATGAACTAGGGATGTTATATATTTCATCCTATGAACTAGGGATGTTATATATTTCATCCTATGAACTAGGGATGTTATATATTTCATCCTATGAACTAGGGACGTTATATATTTCATCCTATGAACTAGGGATGTTATATATTTCATCCTATGAACTAGGGATGTTATATATTTCATCCTATGAACTAGGAATGTTATATATTTCATCCTATGAACTAGGGATGTTATATATTTCATCCTATGAACTAGGGACGTTATATATTTCATCCTATGAACTAGGGACGTTATATATTTCATCCTATGAACTAGGGATGTTATATATTTCATCCTATGAACTAGGAATGTTATATATTTCATCCTATGAACTAGGGATGTTATATATTTCATCCTATGAACTAGGGATGTTATATATTTCATCCTATGAACTAGGAATGTTATATATTTCATCCTATGAACTAGGGATGTTATATATTTCATCCTATGAACTAGGGATGTTATATATTTCATCCTATGAACTAGGAATGTTATATATTTCATCCTATGAACTAGGGAAAAATAAGCAAATGAGACACAAACTATGAAGATTCATTATTGTTACATATATTGTCTTCTCGCTGGGATTTATACTAAGTACGGCCATATGAATAATTGGGGGCTTTTTTCAAAGAGAAATTTAAAGTTCCCATTAAGTAAACTTGACAGAGAGCAATAACTATTGTATCTACTGTTTTGGACAGTTCAACTGCACACTAGAATTCAACTAGCCAGGTAAACACTTATTCTTTCTAGGAAAAGGTTTTTATTTTCTTTGCAATATGAATGTCTCTTAATTTTATATAAGATTCTACAATGACATTTTGTATTTACAGTTTTATTGGTCATTCCCTGGGTAATCTCATCATCAGATCTGTAGTGTCCAGGTCTAAACTGAAACATCTAGTCCCAAAGTTATACACATTCTTATCTCTATCTGGACCTCATCTAGGAACATTGTACAACAGTAGTGGACTAGTTAATATGGGTATGTATGGTTTGACATGTATATAGATAAGTCATAAGCCTTAAATTTACAGACTCATTATTTTATGGACCCATCAGAGTTGTTACTTCTGCTCTTCTGCTGTGTCACTCTTGTTATGATATTGTAATTATTGTATTTATTTATGTTGGCCTAATTTGTGTTGTATGGCCTGATAGTTGTTTACCAAATAATTATATAACTGTGCAGTTTAGGAATCACTGGAACAATCACAGAATGATTAGAACTTTCTAGAATGATCCTTATAAAAGATGCATAATTTAAACTTCTACGTTATTCCAGAAACTTCCGTTGTAACTTTCCAGGATTTTCCACAATGTTCCGTTCTAGCGTGTTCTAGAATAATCCGTCACAACTATATATATACAGACACTAAAGTTAAACTCTCATAATTAAACTTGGACATAGACATTGATAGACATTAGTATTCACAGCATTTGGATTGACACTTTTATTCTACAAACAACATCATACTGGATTGTGACATTAGTAGTGAACGTAATATTCAAATTGGATTCCGAAAGATTTCCGGATACAGATAAAGATAACAGATTGGACTCATATTTTGACAGTTAAGTTAACAGTAATATTTGTGTAATACCTTTTGTAAACTTTTGTATATTAAATATTGTTAAATTTTACTATTGATTTGTGTCTTTTGTTGGCTACAATTTAAAGGCGATTTCTGGCCGTAACAGAAATTGGGGGCTCGTCCGGGATACTGAATATATTTTATTCAAAATTTGTTTAATATTTTTATTATAACTAGCCAACAAAATTCTACAAAATGGCATTTGATGCTGGTAAATTTTTGAAAACGCCAGACCTGGAGAGTTTTGATAATTTAAAGAAAGAGGAATTAGTGTTGCTTGCTAAACAATTGAAATTAGTTTTTAAAGTATCTATGAGAAAACAAATTATAAAAAATTTGGTTATTGACAAATTAGTTGAATCAGAAATTTTAGGTGAAGAGGCTCTTGATCTTAAGGTCGAAAATGTTGACGCGTTTAAATTAAAACAGCTTGAATTAGAACATAAACTTAAATTAAAAGAACTGGAAATGAAGGAGACTGAGAAAATAAAAGAACTTGAAATGAAGGAAAGATTGGAAATGGATAAAAAAGAAAAGGAAGATGAATTTAAATTAAAAGAACTTGAAATGAGAGAAAGGCTAGAGATGGAAAAACTGAAAATTGAAATGGTCAAAGAAGAAAGCAACACTAACGTCCAGTCAAAATCAGATTATTTTGATGCAGCAAAAAATATACGTTTGGTTCCCAAATTTTGTGAAAAAACAGTTGATAAATATTTTCCACAGTTTGAGAAAATTGCTAACAATTTGAAATGGCCAAAGCCGTATTGGACTACGATGCTGCAAAGCGTTTTTGAGGGAAAGGCCGCTGAAATATACTCCGCACTTCCATCAGAAAAAAGTTCTGATTACGATACGGTAAAACAGGAAGTTTTGAAAGCTTATGAGCTAGTACCAGAAGCATATAGGCAGAAATTTAGATCATATAAAAAGTTTGATTCACAAACCTATGTGGAATTTGCTCGGGAAAAAGAAGATCTATTTGATAAATGGCTTACGTCAAAGAAAATTATGTTAAAGCAAACAGATAACAATTTCGATAGCCTTAGACAATTGATGTTATTAGAAGAGTTCAAACAATGTGTTCATTTAGACTTAAAAACACATTTAGACGACAAAACTGTTGAGTCAATACATGATGCGGCTGTCATTTCAGATAATTATACTCTTTCACATAAAAGAAGTTTCAAGGGTCAAAATGTTAATACTTCCAGTGGAAATTACAAATATCAAAGCACTGAGCATACTGATAGTAAGCCTGTTGCACAGAATAAGAGTCATTCCAGTTATAATATGTCTAGTCCAAAATTTGATACTTTTGAGAAGAAGTCACTGATTTGTGCTTATTGTAAGAAGACTGGTCACCTGATGGCTGATTGTTTTAGACTCCAAAAGAAGAATGAACGAGATAATAAGCCGAAGACCAGTGCATGTACGACACCTTACATTTCCAGTGCGTTGGAATGTCCTGCGAGTCAGGCTTTTAAGTCCAGTTTTTGTGATTATATGGAGGAATATAAACCCTTTATGTCTGATGGGTTTGTTGCTATTGTTGATGATACCACTCTTCAGCCTATTAAGATTTTACGAGACACTGGAGCTTCTCAGTCTTTATTGTTAGAAGGTGTGTTGCCTTTGTCCGAGAAGACTTCTGTTGGTGCCTCCGTTTTGTTACAAGGTGTAGAGTTAGGTTGTATAGATGTTCCTCTCCATCGTATTTATCTGAAGTCAGATTTGATAACTGGACCAGTTATTGTGGGTGTTCGTCCTAATCTCCCTGTTGAGGGTGTTACATTATTGCTAGGAAATGATCTAGCTAGGAACAAAGTGGTTGCTGAACCAATTGTTACCAGTGAACCGGTGGTGGATGTTAAATCACCTGAAGATGATGCTGAATTGTATCCAGCTTGTGTTGTTACTAGGGCGATGGCTAGAAAACAACAAAATGAGAATTTGCAAGAAGACAAGTTTGATTACATGGACCTTTCTGACACTTTTATAGCTGACAGTGAAGGTCCTGGTAGCTCAGAAAAGGCCATTACAAAACCACCTAGTGTTAACAAGAATGTTATTATGCCATGGCCAGACGTTAACAGCCATTCATTAGACCGAAAGAATTTATTTGAAGAACAACATAAAGACCCTGAGGTTCTTCAGCTCAGTCAGAGAGCTCAACCACAGGAGGAAGCAGACAAAGTGGCCGAATGCTATTACCATCAGGACGGCATTTTAATGAGGAAGTGGAGGCCTCCTGATGCTACCCCAGAGGAGGAATGGAGAGTGGTGTACCAAGTGGTGGTGCCTAAAGTTTATAGGCAAGAAATTATTGGTCTTGCCCATGACACCCCCTTGGCTGGACACTTAGGTATCAGGAAGACTAGCCTTAAGATCTTGCAGCATTTCTACTGGCCTAAACTTAGAAATAATGTTGCAGAATACTGCAAATCATGTCATATATGCCAGGTTGTTGGTAAACCTAACCAGAAAATACCACCAGCACCACTTCTGCCTATTCCAGCCTTTGACGAACCTTTCAGCAGAGTTCTAATAGACTGTGTTGGACCTTTACCAAAGACCAAGACTGGAAATGCATATTTATTGACAATCATGTGTACATCTACCCGCTTTCCTGAAGCTATTCCGCTCAGAAATATCAAGACACCTACTATCGTCAAAGCTTTGATCAAATTTTTCACATTAGTAGGACTTCCTAAATCTATACAGTCCGACCAGGGATCCAATTTCATGTCAGGTTTATTTCAGCAAGTCGTATACCAGTTAGGGATTGCTCAGTACAGATCAAGTGCTTATCATCCAGAATCTCAAGGTGCCTTAGAACGTTTTCATCAAACATTGAAGAACATGATTAGAACTTTTTGTCTTCAATTTGACAGAGACTGGGATGATGGAGTTCACTTTCTACTTTTTGCGGTTCGAGAGGCTGTTCAAGAATCCCTTGGATTTAGTCCCTTTGAGTTGGTATTTGGTCATACTGTAAGGGGACCGTTAAAATTGATTAAGGAAAAGTGGCTTACTGAACATACTGACTTGAATCTTTTAGACTATGTATCTAGATTTAAAGAAAAAATGTATACTGCTTGTCAAATTGCTCAGAAAAACTTAAAAAATGTACAGAACAAGATGAAAATATGGTATGATAAAGATGCCAGGGACAGAGTTTTTGAGCCTGGTGATAAGGTACTTGTATTTCTGCCTGTCCCTGGACATCCTTTACAGGCTAAATACTGTGGTCCTTATACAATAGAGAGTAAAATTAATGATTTGAATTATATTGTAAAAACTCCAGGTCGGCGCAAACAAAATAGAGTGTGTCATATTAATATGTTAAAACCATATTTTGAGCGTACTAATGTACTATGTGATAGTAAACCAGTTGCCACTTTAGGCATGGTTAAATTTGAGAACAATCATGACAAACCAGATGTAATTGAACCAACTTTTAGTTGTAAAACTATGGAAGAGACAGTTAGATTGAAAAATTCAGAAATTTTGTCAAATTTAGATTCAAAACTTGCACATCTGTCTTTTGATCGTAGAGAAGAAATAAAAACTTTGGTATTTTCTTTTAAAAATCTTTTTCCAGATGTGCCAAACAAAACCACTGCTGTTTGTCATGATGTTGATGTCGGAGATGCATCTCCAATTAAGCAACATCCTTACAGGCTCAATCCACTCAAACTTGAAGTTATGAGAAAAGAAATTAAATATATGCTTGACAATGATATTATTGAGCCGAGTAACAGTGAATGGAGCTCTCCTTGTCTCCTTGTGCCAAAACCAGATAAAACCTTTCGTTTCGTGACTGATTTCAGAAAAGTAAATTCAGTCTCAAAATCTGATTCATATCCGATTCCAAGGATAGACGATTGTATTGACAATATTGGTCAAGCAAAATTTGTGAGTAAATTTGATTTATTGAAAGGTTATTGGCAAGTTCCATTGACACAGAGAGCTCGTGAAATATCAGCTTTTGTTACACCAGATGGCTTATTTCAATATACTGTAATGCCGTTTGGCATGAAAAGTGCTCCAGCTACATTTCAAAGAATGATCAATAATGTTATAAAAGATTTAGACTGTTGTTATGCTTATATTGATGATCTTATTGTATGTAGTGATAGCTGGGAACAGCATTTAACACATTTGTATGATACATTTGATAGATTGTCAAAATCAAATTTGACTGTTAATCTTGGTAAAAGTGAATTTTGTCAGGCCACTGTTGATTATTTAGGGCATACAGTTGGCCAAGGTCAAGTAAAACCTATTATGGCTAAAGTGGAAGCTATTTCCAAATTTCCACCTCCTACAAATAGAAAACAACTTATGAGATATTTAGGCATGATTGGATTTTACAGAAAATTTTGTTAAAATTTTGCTACTGTTGTTCAACCATTGACTCATCTTTTACAGAAAGATTCTAAATTTATCTGGAGCGAAAATTGTCAAAAAGCTTTTGAAAATAGCAAATCACTTTTAATT
The DNA here is from genome assembly GCF_036588685.1 of Mytilus trossulus. NCBI lineage: Eukaryota > Metazoa > Mollusca > Bivalvia > Mytilida > Mytilidae > Mytilus > Mytilus trossulus. Next base: position 18,589 of record NC_086373.1, on the reverse strand, counting down.
AATAGTCCAGTTCTGATTACTCCAGACTTTGAAAAACAATTTAAACTTGCCGTTGATGCAAGCGATGTAGGAATAGGAGCTGTTTTATATCAAGAGACAGATGATAATGTTGAAAAACCTATATCATATTTTTCTAAGAAATTAGATAAACATCAGAAAAATTATTCAACTATTGAAAAAGAGTGTTTTGCAATGTTGTCAGCACTTCAACATTTTGATGTATATTTGAATCCCACTGTATATCCTATTCTTGTTTATACTGATCATAATCCTCTCACCTTCATGCATAAAATGAGAAACAAGAATCAGAGGTTGACTAGGTGGAGTTTATTGTTACAGGAATATGATGTAATTGTAAAACATATTAAGGGTAAAGATAATGTAATAGCTGATGCTTTATCTAGAGCTTATTAAATCACTTTGTATATATTATGTATTTTTGTTCATATTATTCATGATAAGTTTTTGTTACACTAAAACTTCTTTTAAGGGGGGAGGTGTTATGATATTGTAATTATTGTATTTATTTATGTTGGCCTAATTTGTGTTGTATGGCCTGATAGTTGTTTACCAAATAATTATATAACTGTGCAGTTTAGGAATCACTGGAACAATCACAGAATGATTAGAACTTTCTAGAATGATCCTTATAAAAGATGCATAATTTAAACTTCTACGTTATTCCAGAAACTTCCGTTGTAACTTTCCAGGATTTTCCACAATGTTCCGTTCTAGCGTGTTCTAGAATAATCCGTCACAACTATATATATACAGACACTAAAGTTAAACTCTCATAATTAAACTTGGACATAGACATTGATAGACATTAGTATTCACAGCATTTGGATTGACACTTTTATTCTACAAACAACATCATACTGGATTGTGACATTAGTAGTGAACGTAATATTCAAATTGGATTCCGAAAGATTTCCGGATACAGATAAAGATAACAGATTGGACTCATATTTTGACAGTTAAGTTAACAGTAATATTTGTGTAATACCTTTTGTAAACTTTTGTATATTAAATATTGTTAAATTTTACTATTGATTTGTGTCTTTTGTTGGCTACAATTTAAAGGCGATTTCTGGCCGTAACACTCTCTTTACAAGAGACATCAGTTGAGTTTCCCAATTTTGAACTCCATGTTACTATATATTTTTTAATCCTGCACAGCTGAACAGATGCCTCACTTTAGTATGGAATTCATTGTAGGAATAGGAGACGTCTAGGTGACCATATATCTATACCCAGTCCACACTTGTGGTCTTCACATCAATAAAATGTCTTGAATGTATATTAAATTTTCATCTTATGATTATTTTGTCAGCAACTACAAATCACAGTTTCTTGATTTTTGGCATACATTTTTGGACAAAGAATTTTTCATGGACTTCATTATATCAAAAGATCATTTTGGTGGTAAACCATTGTTATCTGTGAAGGTCTTATTGATTTTTATACGACTGCAAATTTTTTCAAAATTTTCGTCGTATATTGCTATCACGTTGGCGTCGTCGTCGTCGTCGTCGTCGTCGTCGTCGTCGTCGTCGTCCGAATACTTTTAGTTTTCGCACTCTAACTTAAGTAAAAGTGAATAGAAATCTATGAAATTTTAACACAAGGTTTATGACCATAAAAGGAAGGTTGGTATTGATTTATGGAGTTTTGGTCCCAACATTTTAGGAATTAGAGGCCAAAAAGGGCCCAAATAAGCATTCTCTTGGTTTGCGCACTGTAACTTTAGTTTAAGTTAATAGAAATCTATGAAATTTTGACACAAGGTTTATGACCACAAAAGAAAGGTTGGGATTGATTTTGGGAGTTTTGGTTTCAACAGTTTAGGAAAAAGGGGCCAAAAAAGGGCCCAAATAAGCATTATTCTTGGTTTTCGCACAATAACTTTAGTTTAAGTAAATAGAAATCAATGAAATTTAAACACAATGTTTATGACCACAAAAGGAAGATTGGTATTGATTTTGGGAGTTTAGGTCCCAACAGTTTAGGAATCAGGGGCCAAAAAGGGATCCAAATAAGCATTTTTCTTGGTTTTCGCACCATAACGTTAGTATAAGTAAATAGAAATCTATGAAATTTAAACACAAGGTTTATGACCATAAAAGGAAGGTTGGTATTGATTTTTGGGAGTTTTGGTCCCAACAGTTTAGGAAAAAGGGGCCCAAAGGGTCCAAAATTAAACTTTGTTTGATTTCATCAAAATTGAATAATTGGGGTTCTTTGATATGCCGAATCTAACTGTGTATGTAGATTCTTAACTTTTGGTCATGTTTTCAAATTGGTCTACATTAAGGTCCAAAGGGTCCAAAATTAAACTTAGTTTGATTTTGACAAAAAATGAATCGGTTGGGTTCTTTGATATGTTGAATCTAAAAATGTACTTAGATTCTTGATTATTGGCCCAGTTTTCAAGTTGGTCAAAATCTGGGTCCAAAGTTAAACTTTATTTGATTTCATCAAAAATTGAATAAATGGGGTTCTTTGATATGCCAAATCAAACTGTGTATGTAGATTCTTCATTTTTGGTCCCGTTTTCAAATTGGCCTACATTAAGGTCCAAAGGGTCCAAAATGAAACTAAGTTTGATTTTAACAAAAATTTAATTATTGGGCCTCTTTGATATGCTGAATCTAAACATGTACTTAGATTTTTGATTATAGGCCCAGTTTTCAAGTTGGTCCAAATCAGGATCTAAAATTATTATATTAAGTATTGTGCAATAGCAAGTCTTTTCAATTGCACAGTATTGTGCAATGGCAAGAAATATCTAATTTCACAATATTGTGAAATAGCAAATTTTTTTTTTAATTAGAGTTATCTTTCTTTGTCCAGAATAGTAAGCAAGAAATATCTTTTTTCCAGGTTTTTTTTTAATTGGAGTTATCTTTCTTTGTCCAGAATCAACTTAAATCTTTGTTATATACTATATACAATGTATATTCACTTTTTACTACCAACTGATCAATTTAAATAATCTTTACCATTCAGTGATAACAAGCAGTTTTTTTTTACATCTTAATATTTTATGATGTATTTAAATGAGTAGTTATTGTTGCAAACTCCATTAGGATATTTTAATTGAGATTAGTTTTGGAATAAGGGAAAGGGGGATGTGATTAAAAAATTGGGTTCAATTTTTCTCATTTGAAATTTCATAAATAAAAAGAAAATTTCTTCAAACATTTTTTTGAGAGGATTAATATTCAACAGCATAGTGAATTGCTCTAAGAGGAAACAAAAATTTTAAGTTCATTAGAACACATTCATTCTGTGTCAGAAACCTATGCTGTGTCAACAATTTAATCACAATCCAAATTTAGAGCTGAATCCAGCTTGAATGTTGTGTCCATACTTGCCCCAACCGTTCAGGGTTCAACCTCTGAGGTCGTATAAAGCTACGCCCTGCGGAGCATCTGGTTTTGTCTATTAAAATTTCAGTTGACTGTAATCTTATTTTTACATTTTTGTCGAGCCTTCGACTTTAGTCGAAAAAGCGAGACTAAGCGATCCTACATTCCGTCGTCGGCGGCGGCGTCAACAAATATTCACTCTGTAGTTAAAGTTTTTGAAATTTTAATAACTTTCTTAAACTATACTGGATTTCTATCAAACTTTGACAGAAGCTTGTTTATGATCTTAAGATAGTATCCAGAAGTAAATATTGTAAAAATAAAATTCCATTTTTTCCATATTTTACTATAAATGGACTTAGTTTTTTCTGCGGGGAACCATTACATTCACTCTGTGGTTAAAGTTTTTAGAATTTTAATAACTTTCTCAAACTATCCTGGGTTTGTACCAAACTTGCACAGAAGCTTGTTTATGATCATAAGATAATATCCAGAAGTAAAATATGTAAAAATGAAATTCCATTTTTTCCGTATTTTACTTAAAAAATGGACTTAGTTTTTCTGCGGGGAACCATTACATTCACTCTGTGGTTAAAGTTTTTTAGAATTTTAATAACTTTCTTAAACTATCCTGGGTTTGTACCAAACTTGGACAGAAGATTATCTATGATCATAAGATTGTATCCAGAAGTAGAGTTTGTAAAAAGATTACTCTGTTTTTTCTGTAATTTACTTTTAAATGGACTTAAATTTTCTTACAATCATAAAATAGTAACAAGGGGAATATTTTTATTGATTTTTTTCCTCATTGTTGTTGAGCCTGCGATTTACTGCAATAATAGGCAAGACACTGGGTTCCGCGGAACCCTTACAAATTTTTACATTTTAATGCCTGTAAGATATTTATAAAACTGCAGAGAATACCTTTTATTGTGTTAAATCTTGTTTTTCATAATAAATATAACTTACCCAATTACATCACTGCTAGATATTTTATACTTCTTTCATACAACAGATTTTTTTTTAAATATCAACATTTTGATGTTATATTTATAATTCAGTTTGGTTTGGTTTTCAGGGATGTGGTTTATGCAGAAGTGGAAGAAATCTGGTTCCCTGTTACAGTTATCCCTGAAGGACAATGTAGATCCCAGACAATCGTTTCTGTACAAATTAAGTCAAAAACCAGGTAAGAGTAGAAATCTGGTTCCCTGTTACAGTTATCCCTGAAGGACAATGTAGATCCCAGACAATCGTTTCTGTACAAATTAAGTCAAAAACCAGGTAAGAGTAGAAATCTGGTTCCCTGTTACAGTTATCCCTGAAGGACAATGTAGATCCCAGACAATCATTTCTGTACAAATTAAGTCAAAAACCAGGTAAGAGTAGAAATCTGGTTCCCTGTTACAGTTATCCCTGAAGGACAATGTAGATCCCAGACAATCATTTATGTACAAATTAAGTCAAAAACCAGGTAAGAGTAGAAATGTAATTCCCCGTTAGAGTTAGCGCTAAATCACACTATTGTTCAGAGACAATCAAAAATAGATAGAAACCAGGTACACTAAGAAATCTGATCCCAGTTCTAATATTTATAAAATGTAAGCTAAATAATGTGTTTTTATTTCCCCTGTGAGGGATTTTAATAACCCTTGTCTGTACTTCCTGAAAACAAGTTTGGCTCAACCAAATGTTATGAGACACAATGCTAATTACCACAAAGACAGATCAAGATGGAATTTGGATGGCGTCACTTTTTACTTGTTTAAAGTTGTGCCCCTTTGCAAATGGAAACTTTTAAAGTTGCATTCTCTAACTTATTTTGGCCTCCACCTAATATTATGAATTTATATCCAAAGCTTATTTATATAAAACACAGATCATATTCGTATTTTGCACACAAAAAATTATCTCCCTTTTGAGATTTTAATCCAAAGCTGTGGAAAAATTCATAGCTGGCAAATCAAATCATGTCTGGGAAATATATAGGATATACATTAACAATCCCCCAGGTAATCTGTAAAATCAAATACTGAAATTAAAGGATAAATTTGGACTGTAGATAGACGTAAGAGGATGTGGAATGAGTGCCAATGTGACAATTCTCCATCAAAGTCACAATTTGTAAAAGTAAGCCATTATAGTTTATTTAAAGTACAGTCTTCAACAAGGAGCCTTGGCCCAACCAAACAGCTGGCTATAAAGGGCCTCCAAAAGTGACTAGTGTAAAACCATTCAATGGTCTAAATCTATATAAAAACGAGTATACTTATAAACCACATCAAGTTCCTGACTTGGACAGTTGCAAATAAATGCAATGTATTAATATTTACTAACCTGCACCCTCACGTAAAACAATATAGTGTAACATCAAAGTAGTTGTGTAGATCTGCATTCCAAGTAAGATTTTTAAAAAGCATAAACATAGCATTAAAATCCCACTAAAAGTACATGGAAATCAATGTGCTGTTTCTCCTCAATGTTTTATGCATAAAATAAAATTACTGAGGCAATTTTCTCATTATATACCTTCCCTTAAGTATGTTAAAAGGTCTCTACGGTGAAATGCAGTGGATTTCCAAATATTCAGAGATTTATTTTGACATTATGATTTCAGGTTTGGAATTGTTTAGACATGTGTTACTGGTGGGATCATCACAAGATAGATATGTTCCTTATCATTCCTCTAGGATAGAGATGTGTAAAGCTGCTCAAAGAGAGAGTTCTGGAATGGGTAAGTCATCACAAGATAGATATGTTCCTTATCATTCCTCTAGGATTGAGATGTGTAAAGCTGCTCAAAGAGAGAGTTCTGGAATGGGTAAGTCATCTCAAGATAGATATGTTCCTTATCATTCCTCTAGGATAGAGATGTGTAAAGCTGCTCAAAGGGAGAGTTCTGGAATGGGTAAGTCATCACAAGATAGATATGTTCCGTATCATTCCTCTAGGATAGAGATGTGTAAAGCTGCTCAAAGAGAGAGTTCTGGAATGGGTAAGTCATCTCAAGATAGATATGTTCCTTATCATTCCTCTAGGATAGAGATGTGTAAAGCTGCTCAAAGAGAGAGTTCTGGAATGGGTAAGTCGTCACAAGATAGATATGTTCCTTATCATTCCTCTAGGATAGAGATGTGTAAAGCTGCTCAAAGAGAGAGTTCTGGAATGGGTAAGTCATCACAAGATAGATATGTTCCTTATCATTCCTCTAGGATTGAGATGTGTAAAGCTGCTCAAAGAGAGAGTTCTGGAATGGGTAAGTCATCACAAGATAGATATGTTCCTTATCATTCCTCTAGGATAGAGATGTGTAAAGCTGCTCAAAGAGAGAGTTCTGGAATGGGTAAGTCGTCACAAGATAGATATGTTCCTTATCATTCCTCTAGGATAGAGATGTGTAAAGCTGCTCAAAGAGAGAGTTCTGGAATGGGTAAGTCATCACAAGATAGATATGTTCCTTATCATTCCTCTAGGATAGAGATGTGTAAAGCTGCTCAAAGAGAAAGTTCTGGAATGGGTAAGTCATCACAAGATAGATATGTTCCGTATCATTCCTCCAGGATAGAGATGTGTAAAGCTGCTCAAAGAGAGAGTTCTGGAATGGGTAAGTCATCACAAGATATATATGTTCCTTATCATTCCTCTAGGATAGAGATGTGTAAAGCTGCTCAAAGAGAGAGTTCTGGAATGGGTAAGTCGTCACAAGATAGATATGTTCCTTATCATTCCTCTAGGATAGAGATGTGTAAAGCTGCTCAAAGAGAGAGTTCTGGAATGGGTAAGTCGTCACAAGATAGATATGTTCCTTATCATTCCTCTAGGATTGAGATGTGTAAAGCTGCTCAAAGGGAGAGTTCTGGAATGGGTAAGTCATCACAAGATAGATATGTTCCGTATCATTCCTCTAGGATAGAGATGTGTAAAGCTGCTCAAAGAGAGAGTTCTGGAATGGGTAAGTCGTCACAAGATAGATATGTTCCTTATCATTCCTCTAGGATAGAGATGTGTAAAGCTGCTCAAAGAGAGAGTTCTGGAATGGGTAAGTCATCACAAGATAGATATGTTCCTTATCATTCCTCCAGGATTGAGATGTGTAAAGCTGCTCAAAGAGAGAGTTCTGGAATGGGTAAGTCATCACAAGATAGATATGTTCCTTATCATTCCTCTAGGATAGAGATGTGTAAAGCTGCTCAAAGAGAGAGTTCTGGAATGGGTAAGTCATCACAAGATAGATATGTTCCTTATCATTCCTCTAGGATTGAGATGTGTAAAGCTGCTCAAAGAGAGAGTTCTGGAATGGGTAAGTCGTCACAAGATAGATATGTTCCTTATCATTCCTCTAGGATAGAGATGTGTAAAGCTGCTCAAAGAGAGAGTTCTGGAATGGGTAAGTCGTCACAAGATAGATATGTTCCTTATCATTCCTCTAGGATAGAGATGTGTAAAGCTGCTCAAAGAGAGAGTTCTGGAATGGGTAAGTCATCACAAGATAGATATGTTCCTTATCATTCTTCTAGGATAGAGATGTGTAAAGCTGCTCAAAGAGAGAGTTCTGGAATGGGTAAGTCGTCACAAGATAGATATGTTCCTTATCATTCCTCTAGGATAGAGATGTGTAAAGCTGCTCAAAGAGAGAGTTCTGGAATGGGTAAGTCGTCACAAGATAGATATGTTCCTTATCATTCCTCTAGGATAGAGATGTGTAAAGCTGCTCAAAGAGAGAGTTCTGGAATGGGTAAGTCATCACAAGATAGATATGTTCCTTATCATTCTTCTAGGATAGAGATGTGTAAAGCTGCTCAAAGAGAGAGTTCTGGAATGGGTAAGTCATCACAAGATAGATATGTTCCTTATCATTCCTCTAGGATAGAGATGTGTAAAGCTGCTCAAAGGGAGAGTTCTGGAATGGGTAAGTCATCACAAGATAGATATGTTCCTTATCATTCCTCCAGGATAGAGATGTGTAAAGCTGCTCAAAGAGAGAGTTCTGGAATGGGTAAGTCATCACAAGATAGATATGTTCCGTATCATTCCTCTAGGATAGAGATGTGTAAAGCTGCTCAAAGAGAGAGTTCTGGAATGGGTAAGTCATCACAAGATAGATATGTTCCTTATCATTCCTCTAGGATAGAGATGTGTAAAGCTGCTCAAGAGAGAGTTCTGGAATGGGTAAGTCGTCACAAGATAGATATGTTCCTTATCATTCCTCTAGGATAGAGATGTGTAAAGCTGCTCAAAGAGAGAGTTCTGGAATGGGTAAGTCATCACAAGATAGATATGTTCCGTATCATTCCTCTAGGATAGAGATGTGTAAAGCTGCTCAAAGAGAGAGTTCTGGAATGGGTAAGTCATCACAAGATAGATATGTTCCGTATCATTCCTCTAGGATAGAGATGTGTAAAGCTGCTCAAAGAGAGAGTTCTGGAATGGGTAAGTCATCACAAGATAGATATGTTCCTTATCATTCCTCTAGGATAGAGATGTGTAAAGCTGCTCAAAGAGAGAGTTCTGGAATGGGTAAGTCATCACAAGATAGATATGTTCCTTATCATTCCTCTAGGATAGAGATGTGTAAAGCTGCTCAAAGAGAGAGTTCTGGAATGGGTAAGTCATCACAAGATAGATATGTTCCGTATCATTCCTCTAGGATTGAGATGTGTAAAGCTGCTCAAAGGGAGAGTTCTGGAATGGGTAAGTCATCACAAGATAGATATGTTCCGTATCATTCCTCTAGGATAGAGATGTGTAAAGCTGCTCAAAGAGAAAGTTCTGGAATGGGTAAGTCATCACAAGATAGATATGTTCCGTATCATTCCTCTAGGATAGAGATGTGTAAAGCTGCTCAAAGAGAGAGTTCTGGAATGGGTAAGTCATCACAAGATAGATATGTTCCGTATCATTCCTCTAGGATAGAGATGTGTAAAGCTGCTCAAAGAGAAAGTTCTGGAATGGGTAAGTCATCACAAGATAGATATGTTCCTTATCATTCCTCTAGGATAGAGATGTGTAAAGCTGCTCAAAGGGAGAGTTCTGGAATGGGTAAGTCATCACAAGATAGATATGTTCCTTATCATTCCTCTAGGATAGAGATGTGTAAAGCTGCTCAAAGAGAGAGTTCTGGAATGGGTAAGTCATCACAAGATAGATATGTTCCTTATCATTCCTCTAGGATTGAGATGTGTAAAGCTGCTCAAAGGGAGAGTTCTGGAATGGGTAAGTCATCACAAGATAGATATGTTCCTTATCATTCCTCTAGGATAGAGATGTGTAAAGCTGCTCAAAGAGAGAGTTCTGGAATGGGTAAGTCATCACAAGATAGATATGTTCCTTATCATTCCTCTAGGATTGAGATGTGTAAAGCTGCTCAAAGAGAGAGTTCTGGAATGGGTAAGTCATCACAAGATAGATATGTTCCGTATCATTCCTCTAGGATTGAGATGTGTAAAGCTGCTCAAAGAGAAAGTTCTGGAATGGGTAAGTCATCACAAGATAGATATGTTCCTTATCATTCCTCTAGGATTGAGATGTGTAAAGCTGCTCAAAGAGAGAGTTCTGGAATGGGTAAGTCATCACAAGATAGATATGTTCCGTATCATTCCTCTAGATTGAGATGTGTAAAGCTGCTCAAAGAGAAAGTTCTGGAATGGGTAAGTCATCACAAGATAGATATGTTCCTTATCATTCCTCTAGGATAGAGATGTGTAAAGCTGCTCAAAGGGAGAGTTCTGGAATGGGTAAGTCATCTCAAGATAGATATGTTCCTTATCATTCCTCTAGGATAGAGATGTGTAAAGCTGCTCAAAGGGAGAGTTCTGGAATGGGTAAGTCATCACAAGATAGATATGTTCCTTATCATTCCTCTAGGATTGAGATGTGTAAAGCTGCTCAAAGAGAGAGTTCTGGAATGGGTAAGTCATCACAAGATAGATATGTTCCTTATCATTCCTCTAGGATAGAGATGTGTAAAGCTGCTCAAAGAGAGAGTTCTGGAATGGGTAAGTCATCACAAGATAGATATGTTCCTTATCATTCCTCTAGGATAGAGATGTGTAAAGCTGCTCAAAGAGAAAGTTCTGGAATGGGTAAGTCATCACAAGATAGATATGTTCCTTATCATTCCTCTAGGATAGAGATGTGTAAAGCTGCTCAAAGAGAGAGTTCTGGAATGGGTAAGTCATCACAAGATAGATATGTTCCTTATCATTCCTCTAGGATTGAGATGTGTAAAGCTGCTCAAAGAGAGAGTTCTGGAATGGGTAAGTCATCACAAGATAGATATGTTCCGTATCATTCCTCTAGGATTGAGATGTGTAAAGCTGCTCAAAGAGAAAGTTCTGGAATGGGTAAGTCATCACAAGATAGATATGTTCCTTATCATTCCTCTAGGATAGAGATGTGTAAAGCTGCTCAAAGAGAGAGTTCTGAATGGGTAAGTCATCACAAGATAGATATGTTCCTTATCATTCCTCTAGGATAGAGATGTGTAAAGCTGCTCAAAGGAGAGTTCTGGAATGGGTAAGTCATCACAAGATAGATATGTTCCTGTATCATTCCTCTAGGATTGAGATGTGTAAAGCTGCTCAAAGAGAGAGTTCTGGAATGGGTAAGTCATCACAAGATAGATATGTTCCTTATCATTCCTCCAGGATAGAGATGTGTAAAGCTGCTCAAAGAGAAAGTTCTGGAATGGGTAAGTCATCACAAGATAGATATGTTCCTTATCATTCCTCTAGGATAGAGATGTGTAAAGCTGCTCAAAGAGAGAGTTCTGGAATGGGTAAGTCATCACAAGATAGATATGTTCCTTATCATTCCTCTAGGATAGAGATGTGTAAAGCTGCTCAAAGAGAGAGTTCTGGAATGGGTAAGTCGTCACAAGATAGATATGTTCCTTATCATTCCTCTAGGATAGAGATGTGTAAAGCTGCTCAAAGAGAAGTTCTGGAATGGGTAAGTCATCACAAGATAGATATGTTCCTTATCATTCCTCTAGGATAGAGATGTGTAAAGCTGCTCAAAGAGAGAGTTCTGGAATGGGTAAGTCGTCACAAGATAGATATGTTCCTTATCATTCCTCTAGGATAGAGATGTGTAAAGCTGCTCAAAGAGAGAGTTCTGGAATGGGTAAGTCATCACAAGATAGATATGTACCTTATCATTCCTCTAGGATAGAGATGTGTAAAGCTGCTCAAAGAGAAGTTCTGGAATGGGTAAGTCATCACAAGATAGATATGTTCCGTATCATTCCTCTAGGATTGAGATGTGTAAAGCTGCTCAAAGAGAGAGTTCTGGAATGGGTAAGTCGTCACAAGATAGATATGTTCCTTATCATTCCTCTAGGATAGAGATGTGTAAAGCTGCTCAAAGGAGAGTTCTGGAATGGGTAAGTCATCACAAGATAGATATGTTCCTTATCATTCCTTCTAGGATAGAGATGTGTAAAGCTGCTCAAAGGGAGAGTTCTGGAATGGGTAAGTCATCACAAGATAGATATGTTCCTTATCATTCCTCTAGGATAGAGATGTGTAAAGCTGCTCAAAGAGAGAGTTCTGGAATGGGTAAGTCATCACAAGATAGATATGTTCCTTATCATTCCTCTAGGATAGAGATGTGTAAAGCTGCTCAAAGGGAGAGTTCTGGAATGGGTAAGTCATCACAAGATAGATATGTTCCTTATCATTCCTCTAGGATAGAGATGTGTAAAGCTGCTCAAAGGGAGAGTTCTGGAATGGGTAAGTCATCACAAGATAGATATGTTCCTTATCATTCCTCTAGGATAGAGATGTGTAAAGCTGCTCAAAGGGAGAGTTCTGGAATGGGTAAGTCATCACAAGATAGATATGTTCCTTATCATTCCTCTAGGATAGAGATGTGTAAAGCTGCTCAAAGGGAGAGTTCTGGAATGGGTAAGTCATCACAAGATAGATATGTTCCTTATCATTCCTCTAGGATAGAGATGTGTAAAGCTGCTCAAAGAGAGAGTTCTGGAATGGGTAAGTCATCACAAGATAGATATGTTCCTTATCATTCCTCTAGGATAGAGATGTGTAAAGCTGCTCAAGAGAGAGTTCTGGAATGGGTAAGTCATCACAAGATAGATATGTTCCTTATCATTCCTCTAGGATAGAGATGTGTAAAGCTGCTCAAAGAGAGAGTTCTGGAATGGGTAAGTCATCACAAGATAGATATGTTCCTTATCATTCCTCTAGGATAGAGATGTGTAAAGCTGCTCAAGAGAGAGTTCTGGAATGGGTAAGTCATCACAAGATAGATATGTTCCGTATCATTCCTCTAGGATAGAGATGTGTAAAGCTGCTCAAAGAGAGAGTTCTGGAATGGGTAAGTCATCACAAGATAGATATGTTCCTTATCATTCCTCTAGGATAGAGATGTGTAAAGCTGCTCAAAGAGAGAGTTCTGGAATGGGTAAGTCATCACAAGATAGATATGTTCCTTATCATTCCTCTAGGATAGAGATGTGTAAAGCTGCTCAAAGAGAGAGTTCTGGAATGGGTAAGTCATCACAAGATAGATATGTTCCGTATCATTCCTCTAGGATAGAGATGTGTAAAGCTGCTCAAAGAGAGAGTTCTGGAATGGGTAAGTCATCACAAGATAGATATGTTCCTTATCATTCCTCTAGGATAGAGATGTGTAAAGCTGCTCAAAGAGAGAGTTCTGGAATGGGTAAGTCATCACAAGATAGATATGTTCCGTATCATTCCTCTAGGATAGAGATGTGTAAAGCTGCTCAAAGAGAGAGTTCTGGAATGGGTAAGTCATCACAAGATAGATATGTTCCTTATCATTCCTCTAGGATAGAGATGTGTAAAGCTGCTCAAAGGGAGAGTTCTGGAATGGGTAAGTCATCACAAGATAGATATGTTCCGTATCATTCCTCTAGGATAGAGATGTGTAAAGCTGCTCAAAGAGAAAGTTCTGGAATGGGTAAGTCATCACAAGATAGATATGTTCCGTATCATTCCTCTAGGATAGAGATGTGTAAAGCTGCTCAAAGGAGAGTTCTGGAATGGGTAAGTCATCACAAGATAGATATGTTCCTTATCATTCCTCTAGGATAGAGATGTGTAAAGCTGCTCAAAGAGAAGTTCTGGAATGGGTAAGTCATCACAAGATAGATATGTTCCGTATCATTCTCTAGGATAGAGATGTGTAAAGCTGCTCAAAGAGAGAGTTCTGGAATGGGTAAGTCATCACAAGATAGATATGTTCCGTATCATTCCTCTAGGATAGAGATGTGTAAAGCTGCTCAAAGGGAGAGTTCTGGAATGGGTAAGTCATCACAAGATAGATATGTTCCGTATCATTCCTCTAGGATAGAGATGTGTAAAGCTGCTCAAAGAGAGAGTTCTGGAATGGGTAAGTCATCACAAGATAGATATGTTCCTTATCATTCCTCTAGGATTGAGATGTGTAAAGCTGCTCAAAGAGAGAGTTCTGGAATGGGTAAGTCATCACAAGATAGATATGTTCCTTATCATTCCTCTAGGATAGAGATGTGTAAAGCTGCTCAAAGAGAGAGTTCTGGAATGGGTAAGTCATCACAAGATAGATATGTTCCTTATCATTCCTCTAGGATTGAGATGTGTAAAGCTGCTCAAAGAGAGAGTTCTGGAATGGGTAAGTCATCACAAGATAGATATGTTCCTTATCATTCCTCTAGGATAGAGATGTGTAAAGCTGCTCAAAGAGAGAGTTCTGGAATGGGTAAGTCGTCACAAGATAGATATGTTCCTTATCATTCCTCCAGGATAGAGATGTGTAAAGCTGCTCAAAGAGAGAGTTCTGGAATGGGTAAGTCATCACAAGATAGATATGTTCCTTATCATTCCTCCAGGATTGAGATGTGTAAAGCTGCTCAAAGAGAGAGTTCTGGAATGGGTAAGTCATCACAAGATAGATATGTTCCTTATCATTCCTCTAGGATAGAGATGTGTAAAGCTGCTCAAAGAGAGAGTTCTGGAATGGGTAAGTCATCACAAGATAGATATGTTCCTTATCATTCCTCCAGGATTGAGATGTGTAAAGCTGCTCAAAGAGAGAGTTCTGGAATGGGTAAGTCATCACAAGATAGATATGTTCCTTATCATTCCTCCAGGATAGAGATGTGTAAAGCTGCTCAAAGGGAGAGTTCTGGAATGGGTAAGTCATCACAAGATAGATATGTTCCTTATCATTCCTCTAGGATAGAGATGTGTAAAGCTGCTCAAAGAGAAAGTTCTGGAATGGGTAAGTCATCACAAGATAGATATGTTCCTTATCATTCCTCAGGATAGAGATGTGTAAAGCTGCTCAAAGGGAGAGTTCTGGAATGGGTAAGTCATCACAAGATAGATATGTTCCGTATCATTCCTCTAGGATTGAGATGTGTAAAGCTGCTCAAAGAGAAAGTTCTGGAATGGGTAAGTCATCACAAGATAGATATGTTCCTTATCATTCCTCTAGGATAGAGATGTGTAAAGCTGCTCAAAGAGAGAGTTCTGGAATGGGTAAGTCGTCACAAGATAGATATGTTCCTTATCATTCCTCTAGGATTGAGATGTGTAAAGCTGCTCAAAGAGAGAGTTCTGGAATGGGTAAGTCGTCACAAGATAGATATGTTCCTTATCATTCCTCTAGGATAGAGATGTGTAAAGCTGCTCAAAGAGAGAGTTCTGGAATGGGTAAGTCGTCACAAGATAGATATGTTCCTTATCATTCCTCCAGGATAGAGATGTGTAAAGCTGCTCAAAGAGAGAGTTCTGGAATGGGTAAGTCGTCACAAGATAGATATGTTCCTTATCATTCCTCTAGGATAGAGATGTGTAAAGCTGCTCAAAGAGAGAGTTCTGGAATGGGTAAGTCATCACAAGATATATATGTTCCTTATCATTCCTCCAGGATTGAGATGTGTAAAGCTGCTCAAAGAGAGAGTTCTGGAATGGGTAAGTCGTCACAAGATAGATATGTTCCTTATCATTCCTCTAGGATAGAGATGTGTAAAGCTGCTCAAAGAGAGAGTTCTGGAATGGGTAAGTCATCACAAGATAGATATGTTCCTTATCATTCCTCTAGGATAGAGATGTGTAAAGCTGCTCAAAGAGAGAGTTCTGGAATGGGTAAGTCATCACAAGATAGATATGTTCCTTATCATTCCTCTAGGATTGAGATGTGTAAAGCTGCTCAAAGGGAGAGTTCTGGAATGGGTAAGTCGTCACAAGATAGATATGTTCCTTATCATTCCTCCAGGATAGAGATGTGTAAAGCTGCTCAAAGAGAGAGTTCTGGAATGGGTAAGTCATCACAAGATAGATATGTTCCGTATCATTCCTCTAGGATAGAGATGTGTAAAGCTGCTCAAAGAGAGAGTTCTGGAATGGTAAGTCATCACAAGATAGATATGTTCCGTATCATTCCTCTAGGATAGAGATGTGTAAAGCTGCTCAAAGGGAGAGTTCTGGAATGGGTAAGTCATCACAAGATAGATATGTTCCGTATCATTCCTCTAGGATAGAGATGTGTAAAGCTGCTCAAAGAGAGAGTTCTGGAATGGGTAAGTCATCACAAGATAGATATGTTCCGTATCATTCCTCTAGGATAGAGATGTGTAAAGCTGCTCAAAGAGAGAGTTCTGGAATGGGTAAGTCGTCACAAGATAGATATGTTCCGTATCATTCCTCTAGGATTGAGATGTGTAAAGCTGCTCAAAGAGAGAGTTCTGGAATGGGTAAGTCATCACAAGATAGATATGTTCCTTATCATTCCTCTAGGATTGAGATGTGTAAAGCTGCTCAAAGAGAGAGTTCTGGAATGGGTAAGTCATCACAAGATAGATATGTTCCTTATCATTCCTCTAGGATAGAGATGTGTAAAGCTGCTCAAGAGGAGAGTTCTGGAATGGGTAAGTCATCACAAGATAGATATGTTCCTTATCATTCCTCTAGGATAGAGATGTGTAAAGCTGCTCAAAGAGAGAGTTCTGGAATGGGTAAGTCGTCACAAGATAGATATGTTCCTTATCATTCCTCCAGGATAGAGATGTGTAAAGCTGCTCAAAGAGAGAGTTCTGGAATGGGTAAGTCGTCACAAGATAGATATGTTCCTTATCATTCCTCTAGGATAGAGATGTGTAAAGCTGCTCAAAGAGAAAGTTCTGGAATGGGTAAGTCATCACAAGATAGATATGTTCCGTATCATTCCTCTAGGATTGAGATGTGTAAAGCTGCTCAAAGAGAGAGTTCTGGAATGGGTAAGTCATCACAAGATAGATATGTTCCTTATCATTCCTCCAGGATAGAGATGTGTAAAGCTGCTCAAAGAGAGAGTTCTGGAATGGGTAAGTCGTCACAAGATAGATATGTTCCTTATCATTCCTCTAGGATAGAGATGTGTAAAGCTGCTCAAAGAGAGAGTTCTGGAATGGGTAAGTCATCACAAGATAGATATGTTCCGTATCATTCCTCTAGGATTGAGATGTGTAAAGCTGCTCAAAGAGAGAGTTCTGGAATGGGTAAGTCATCACAAGATAGATATGTTCCGTATCATTCCTCTAGGATTGAGATGTGTAAAGCTGCTCAAAGAGAGAGTTCTGGAATGGGTAAGTCATCACAAGATAGATATGTTCCTTATCATTCCTCCAGGATAGAGATGTGTAAAGCTGCTCAAAGAGAAGTTCTGGAATGGGGTAAGTCATCACAAGATAGATATGTTCCTTATCATTCCTCTAGGATTGAGATGTGTAAAGCTGCTCAAAGAGAGAGTTCTGGAATGGGTAAGTCGTCACAAGATAGATATGTTCCTTATCATTCCTCCAGGATAGAGATGTGTAAAGCTGCTCAAAGAGAGAGTTCTGGAATGGGTAAGTCATCACAAGATAGATATGTTCCTTATCATTCCTCCAGGATAGAGATGTGTAAAGCTGCTCAAAGAGAGAGTTCTGGAATGGGTAAGTCGTCACAAGATAGATATGTTCCTTATCATTCCTCTAGGATAGAGATGTGTAAAGCTGCTCAAAGAGAGAGTTCTGGAATGGGTAAGTCATCACAAGATAGATATGTTCCTTATCATTCCTCTAGGATTGAGATGTGTAAAGCTGCTCAAAGAGAGAGTTCTGGAATGGGTAAGTCATCACAAGATAGATATGTTCCTTATCATTCCTCTAGGATAGAGATGTGTAAAGCTGCTCAAAGAGAGAGTTCTGGAATGGGTAAGTCAGTCACAAGATAGATATGTTCCTTATCATTCCTCTAGGATAGAGATGTGTAAAGCTGCTCAAAGGGAGAGTTCTGGAATGGGTAAGTCCGTCACAAGATAGATATGTTCCTTATCATTCCTCTAGGATAGAGATGTGTAAAGCTGCTCAAAGAGAGAGTTCTGGAATGGGTAAGTCATCACAAGATAGATATGTTCCTTATCATTCCTCTAGGATAGAGATGTGTAAAGCTGCTCAAAGGAGAAGTTCTGGAATGGGTAAGTCGTCACAAGATAGATATGTTCCTTATCATTCCTCTAGGATAGAGATGTGTAAAGCTGCTCAAAGAGAAGTTCTGGAATGGGTAAGTCGTCACAAGATAGATATGTTCCTTATCATTCCTCTAGGATAGAGATGTGTAAAGCTGCTCAAAGAGAAAGTTCTGGAATGGGTAAGTCATCACAAGATAGATATGTTCCTTATCATTCCTCTAGGATAGAGATGTGTAAAGCTGCTCAAAGGGAGAGTTCTGGAATGGGTAAGTCAGTCACAAGATAGATATGTTCCTTATCATTCCTCTAGGATAGAGATGTGTAAAGCTGCTCAAAGGGAGAGTTCTGGAATGGGTAAGTCATCACAAGATAGATATGTTCCTTATCATTCCTCTAGGATAGAGATGTGTAAAGCTGCTCAAAGAGAGAGTTCTGGAATGGGTAAGTCATCTCAAGATAGATATGTTCCTTATCATTCCTCTAGGATAGAGATTGTGTAAAGCTGCTCAAAGGGAGAGTTCTGGAATGGGTAAGTCATCACAAGATAGATATGTTCCTTATCCATTCCTCTAGGATAGAGATGTGTAAAGCTGCTCAAAGGGAGAGTTCTGGAATGGGTAAGTCATCACAAGATAGATATGTTCCTTATCATTCCTCTAGGATAGAGATGTGTAAAGCTGCTCAAAGAAGAAAGTTCTGGAATGGGTAAGTCATCACAAGATAGATATGTTCCGTATCATTCCTCTAGGATAGAG